>NW_026575539.1:70000-72500 GCF_028641065.1 Leucoraja erinaceus
GTGGCTTCTCTCGGGTTTCCTCACACACTCCAAAGACGTACAGGTTTGTCCGCTAATTGGCTTGGTTTAATTGTAAATTGTCCCCAGTGTGTGTAGGAAAGTGCAGGTGTGCAGAGGTCACTGGTCAACATGGACACGGTGGGCCGAAGGGCCTGTTTCCGCGCTGTTCTTGCCTACAGATCAGTAAGATTATTGAGTAGGAAGGAACTGCAGATAACACACAATAGACAATAGGTGCAGGAGTCGGCCATTCGACCCTTCGAGCCAGCACCACCATTCAATGTGATCATGGCCGATCATCCCCAATCAGTACCCCGTTCCTGCCTTCTCCCCATATCCCCTGACTCCGCTATCTTTAAGAGCCCTATCTAGCTCTCTCTTGAAAGCATCCAGAGAACTGGCCTCCACCGCCCTCTGAGGCTGAGAATTCCACAGACTCACAACTTTCCGTGAGAAAAAGAATTTCCTCATCAACCGTTCTAAAACTGTAACCCTTATTCACCACACTGTGTGGCCCCTGGTGGTGGACTCCCCCAACATTGGGAACAGTCCTTCCTCCATTGCCTCTAGCGTGTCCAGGACCTTAACAATCTTATAGTTTTCAATGAGATACCCTCTCACCGGAAACTCCAGAGTGTAGAAGCCCAGCCGCTCCATTTCTTGGCATATGATAGTCCCGCCATCCCGGGAATTAACCTTGTGAACCTACGCTGCACTCCCTCAATAGTACGAATGTCCTTCCTCAAATTAGGGGACCAAAACTGCACACAATACTCGAGGTGTGGTCTCACTAGGGCCCTGTACAACTGCAGAAGGACCTCTTTGCTCCTGTACTCAACTCCTCGTGGTTATAAAGGCCAACATGCCATTGGCTTTCTTCACTGCCTGCTGTACCTGCATGCTTACTTTCATAGACTGATGAACATGGACCCCCAGATCCCGTTGTACTTCCCCTTTTCCCAACTTGACGCCAATTTGCCATTACGGCACCACCCACACGTTGCAAGATGAGCTCGAAAGTCTTGCCGGTTTTTTGCTCCGAGCAGTGATCCAGAGATCAGTTTTCATACCCCCGGCAACCACAGCCTCATGACATCAGACAAGAACCTGGAAACGAGGAAATGACTGCGGCAGAACTACTGAAGCACGAGGCCGTTTACAGAGAATTCTGGGCGGCTCGATAGAGTTGCTGCCTCACGGCGCCAGAGACCCGGGTTTGATCCCGACCTGCGGGTGCTGCCTGTGCGGAGTTTGCACGTTCTCCCCCTGACCTGCGTGGGTTGTCTCCACGTGATCCGGTTTCCTCCCACACTCCAAAAGACGAACAGGTTTGTAGGTTCCAGAACCAGGGGCCACACAGTCTTAGAATAAAAGGGAGGCCATTTAAGACTGAGGTGAGAAAAAACTTTTTCACCCAGAGAGCTGTGAATTTGTGGAATTCCCTGCCACAGAGGGCAGTGGAGGCCAAATCACTGGATGGATTTAAGAGAGAGTTAGATAGAGCTCTAGGGGCTGGTGGAATCAAGGGATATGGGGAGAAGGCAGGCACGGGGTACTGATTGGGGATGATCAGCCATGATAGAAACATAGAAACATAGACCATAGGGTGCAGGAGTAGGCCATTCGGTCCTTCGAGCCTGCACCGCCATTCAATATGATCATGGCTGATCATCCAACTCAGTATCCCATACCTGCCTTCTCTCCATACCCCCTGATCCCTTTAGCCACAAGGGCCACATCTAACTCCCTCTTAAATATAGACAATGAACTGGCCTCAACTACCTTCTGTGGCAGAGAGTTCCACAGATTCACCACTCTGTGTGTGTGAAAAATGATTTTCTCATCTCGGTCCTAAAAGATTTCTCCCTTATCCTTAAACTGTGACCCCTTGTTCTGGACTTCCCCAACACCGGAAACAATCTTCCTGCATCTAGCCTGTCCAACCCCTTAAGAATTTTGTAAGTTTCTATAAGATCCCCCCTCAATCATATAGAATGGCGGTGCTGGCTTGAAGGGCCGAATGGCCTACTCCTGCACCTATGGTCTATGTGTCTATGGCTCTAATAAGCAACATTGCGTGGGATGTTGAACAGTGAGTGAAGTTCTTTTTGAGGTGTAGTTTTTCTCAGGAAAGTTTGCAACAGCTGTGTGAGTGACTCACACTTCATGAGGAAAAAATTGCATATGAAATCATATTGCATATTAAACTAGCCTGTTCACTGCCTTCCCTATGGGCTCTTACGAACTGCAATCTCTCCTCCACCCTAGCCCTGTTTTTCTTGGAAGATAGACACAAAATTCTGGAGCAACTCAGCGAGTTCGACTGGAGAAGTCACGCCCATTCCTTCTCTCCAGAGCTGCTGCCTGTCTCTCTGAGTTACTCCAGGTTCTGCAGTTGTCAAATGGCGAGAGATTCCTTCTCCCCAGAGATACTGCCTGTTACTGGAGTATTGTGTGCAATTTTGGTCCCCTAGTTTGAGGAAGGACATTCTTGCTATTG
>NW_026575539.1:85000-147500 GCF_028641065.1 Leucoraja erinaceus
AGTGCCCTGGCGTGGACTCCATGGTGGTGACGGTGGCCAAGATCAAGAGGTGCGCGTGTACCCGACCCCAGGGACTCGCTGCCGGCTGTCCCCGCCCACCCACGGGCAACCACGTCTAGAAGAGGAGTTTGCAGGATCTCACCGAGCCTCAGGGCTTCGACACGGGTACGATCCGTTGGGCACCACAGCACGCAGAGGGCCACGCACATGCACATGCACACGCACACGCACACGCACACGCATGGACATTTTCCCTGGCACCCTTCCCCCCTTCCACCAAACCTCATCTTTTTATGTTTTTAACTTAATTTTACCTACATTTGTGTGGGGACTTTTGGAGGCAGTGATGGCATGATGGTCTTCATCGCAAGAGGGTTTGCGTTTAGGAGCAAGTCCGCAGACTGGACTTTCTTTAAATGTTCATGGTACAGTATCCTTACGGCAACCAAAATAGGATTAAGCCACAATGGCTGACTTGGACAGGTTGGGTGAGTGGGCAGATGCACGGCAGATGAAGTTTAATGTGGATAAATGTGAGGTTATCCACTTTGGTAACAAAAACAGGAAAGCAGATTACTATCTAAATGGTGTCACGTTGGGAAAAGGGGAAGTACAACGGGATCTGGGTGGTCCTTGTTCATCAGTCTATGAAAGTAAGCATGCAGGTACAGCAGGCAGTGAAGAAAGCGAATGGCATGTTGACCTTTATAACAAGAGGAGTTAAGTATAGGAGCAAAGAGGTCCTTCTGCAGTTGTACAGAGCCCTAGTGAGACCACACCTGGAGCATTGTGTGCAGTTTTGGTCCCCTAATTTGAGGAAGGACATTCTTGCTATTGAGGCCATGCAGCGTAGGTTTACAAGGTTAATTCCCGGGATGGCGGGACTATCATATGTTGAGAGAATGGAGCAGCTGGGCTTGTACAATCTGGGATTTTATTGAAACATATAAGATTGTTAAGGGTTTGGACACGCTAGAGGCAGGAAACATGTTCCCGATGTTGGGGGAGTCCAGAACCAGGGGCCACACAGTTTAAGAATAAGGGGTAAACCATTTAGAATGGAGAAGAGGAAACACTTTTTCACACAGAGAGTTGTGAGTCTGTGGAATTCTCTGCCTAAGAGGGCGGTAGAGGCCGGTTTTCTGGATACTTTCAAGAGAGAACTAGATTGGGCTCTTAAAGATAGCGGAGTCAGGGGATATGGGGAGAAGGCAGGAATGGGGTAGTGATTGGAGATGGTCAGCCATGATCACATTGAATGGCGGTGCTGGCTCGAAGGGCCGAATGGCCTCCTCCTGCACCTATTGTCTATTGACATTGAATATCAAGGACTCTCAGTTGAAACATACTGAGATCAGAATGCCTCTGTTATTGAGGCTGAAGGTAAGCATGCAGGCACATCAGGCAGTGAAGAAAGTTAGTGGCATGTTGGCCATCATGGTCTGGTTTGTCTCAGCCACCAAGCACGACATCCGGAGGCTGCAGCTAATCGTCCATTCAGCAGAGAAGGTTATTGGCTGCAACCTTCCCTCCATTGATGAACTGTACACTGCAAGGGCCAGGAAGCGAGCGGGCAAGATCATCTCTGACCCCTCTCACCCTGGCCACAAACTCTTTGAATCACTTCCCTCTGGAAGGCGAGTCCGGACTGTCAAAGCTGCCACAGCCAGACATAAAAACAGTTTTTATCCACGAGTAGTAGCTCTACTCAACAGCCAAAAATCTGTAGCCTCCTTTTGCTCTGGTATTTTATTTAAATCACATGTTTAATCGATAATGTTTTATTATTAATGTTTAATGTTTTATGTGTCATACCTAACTGTCACTGTATGTCATGTTGTCACTTGCGGGCGGAGCACCAAGGCAAATTCCTTGTATGTGAATACTTGGCCAATAAACTTATTCATTCACTTCTTCATTTGTTCATGGCGAGATAATTTGAGCCTAGGAGCAAGGAGGTCCTACTGCAGTTGGGCAGGGCCCTAGTGAGACCACACCTGGAGTATGGTTTGCAGTTTTGGTCTCCAAATTTGAGGAAGGACATTCTTGCTATTGAGAGAGTGCAGCGTAGGTTTACCAGGTTAATTCCCGGTGCTCTGTGAGGCAGCAACTCTACCGCTGCACCACTGTGTCACCCTATTGATATGAACTGACTGATTCTCCGTTTCATCGCTGTACCTCTAACCTAAAATCAAATCCAAACCGGAGCACCCGAATGAAGCCCACACGGGTCACAGGGAGGACGTGCAAACTCCACGCCAACAGCGCCCGAGGCCAGGATCGAACCTGTGAATCTGGCCCTACCCGCTGCGCCGCCTTCAGGCCCTGTGTTGGTCCGTACAGTCCCACAAGAGTATGTGATGATCTGTGCGACCTTTGACCCACCTGGAGAGAAGCCATGTTGGATGAGGCCTAGTTAGTGGTTGCCGGGGCAAAGCCTAACCGCATAGTGCGGAGAGAAGATTAGATCCTTTCTTCAGCTGAATCACGAGCCCCTAAAGCTCAAGTGACTCCAATTAGCCAATTACTAGTTGTGTGCAAGGACAGACAAAAATGCGTAAGAAAGAACTGCAGATGCTGGTTTAAAACGAAGATAGACACAAAATGCTGGAGTAACTCAGCGGGACAGGCAGTAATAAGTGACATTTCGGGTCGAGACCCTTCTTCAGACTGGATCTTTCAAAAATCTATCATCTATTTATTTATCTTTTAAATCTATCTAATGTTCCAGCCTCTTTCACCCACAGTACAGAAACATTATTTTGTGTCTCAAAACTCGTCTGTACGAGTCTGGTATGGGGTCGGGGTGACAAGAGATCCATGTTCATCGGCACGGTGGCGCAGCGGTAGAGTTAGTGAGTGTGAATGTGCTGGTGGATGAGCAAAGGAGTGTGTTAGTGCTTGCGTAGGTGTGCGCGTTTCTATGCGTGTGAGTGTGTATGCGTGAGTATACATGTGTGCCTGTATAGGTGCGTGAGTGTGTGTGTGTGTGTGTGTGTGAGGGTGGGTGAGTGAGGGTGTGTGTGTGTGAGGGTGTGTAGTGCGTGTGTGTGAGTGTGTGTGTGTGTGTGGGTGTGTGTGTGTGTGAGTGTACTTGTGTGTGTGTGTGTGTGTGTGTGTGTGTGTGTGTGTGTGTGTGTGTGTGTGTGTGTGTGTGTGTGTGTGTGTGTGTGTGTGTGGGTGTGTGAGTGGTGGGTGTGGGTGAGTGAGGGTGGGTGAGTGTGGGTGTGTAGTGCGTGTGTGAGTGTACTTGTGTGCGTGAGTGAGTGTGAGCATGCTGGTGGGTTTATAGGAGTGTGTGTGTTAGTGCGTGCGTAGGTGCGCGCGTTCATATGTGTGTGAGAGTGTGTCGTGCGTGTCTGAGCTAATGTGCTTGTAAGAGTGTGCGTGGTTGAGCGAATGTGTGCGCATGTGAGTGTGCGTGTGTGCATGGGAGTGTGTGTGTGCATGGGAGTGTGCGTGTGTGTGCATGGGAGAGTGCGTGTGTGCATGGGAGTGTGCGTGTGTGCATGGGAGTGTGCGTGTGTATATGTGAGAGTGCGTGTGTGTATGTGTGTGGGTGTGTGTGTATGGAGGGAGCGTGTGTGCATGGGAGTGTGCGTGTGTGCATGTGAGTGTGTGTGTGTGTGCATGGGAGTGTGTGTGTGTGTGTGCATGGAGTGTGCGTGTGCATGGGAGTGTGCGTGTGTGCATGGAGTGTGCGTGTGTGCATGGGAGTGTGTGTGTGTGCATGAGAGTGTGCGTGTGTGCATGGGAGTGTGCGTGTGCGTGGGAGTGTGCGTGTGTGCATGAGAGTGTGCGTGTGTGCATGGGAGTGTGCGTGTGTGCATGAGAGTGTGCGTGTGTGCATGGGAGTGTGCGTGTGTGCATGGGAGTGTGTGTGTGTGCATGAGAGTGTGCGTGTGTGCATGGAGTGTGCGTGTGTGCATGGGAGTGTGTGTGTGTGCATGAGAGTGTGCGTGTGTGCATGGGAGTGTGCGTGTGTGCATGGGAGTGTGCGTGTGTGCATGGGAGTGTGCGTGTGTGCATGGGAGTGTGCGTGTGTGAGTGGATAACGTGAGGGATAAAGTTAGAATGAAAATAGAATAAAGAGTATTGCTTAAAGTGAGAAAATATTTGTATAGTATATTTGTATAGATTCTTTATTGTCATTACAACATGTAAACATGTACAACAAAATTAAAAATGCCAACCAGTCAGTGCACCATTCACACATTACCTAAAAGCTAACGATACGTAAAAGAGAAATATCAGAAATAAACAACTAAAATAAATAACATGAAAAAACCAAGCATAAACACACAACCATACACTCTTCTGTCGATTGCACAATCCCTTTGGTATGAAGTGCACCTGCACTCATTTGGTGGCTACATTAAGTGTAGTTATTGCTGTGGGATAAAAACTGTTTTTGAGTCTGTTTGTCCTTGTCCTCATTGATCTGTACCATCTGCCTGACGGCAACAGTTCAACCAGGGAGTGTCCGGGGTGGGAAATGTCCTTTATAATGTTCTGGGATTTCTTGAGACAGTGGGAACTGTGTAGGTCCTCCAAGGTGAGGAGAGGGCAGCCGACAATCTTCTGGGCGTTGTCAATAGCCCTCTGGAGCGCATTCCTCTGAGCCGCTGTGCAGCTGGTGTACCACACGCATACACAGTATGTTAGGGTGCTCTCTATGGAGCACCGATAAAAGGACAGCAGCAGAAGAGTTTAACTGAATGTGTAGGAAGGAACTGTAGATGCTGGTTTATACCGAAGATAGACACAAAATGTTTGGTTTAGTTCATAGTTTAGAGATACAGTGTGAAAACAGGCCCTTCAGCCCACCGAGTCCATGCCGACCAGCATTACCCTACACACACTAGGGCCAGTTTGCAATTTTTACCAAAGCCAATTAACTTGGAAAGCTGTGCAGGAAATAGATGCAGAGGCTGGTTTACACCGAAGATAGACACAGAGAGATGCAGTAACTCAGCGGGACAGGCAACTTCTCTGGATAAAAGGAATGGGTGACGTTTCGGGTCGAGACTGACAAAGTTTGCACGTTCTCCCCATGACTTCCTCCGGGAGCTCCGGTTTCCTCCCACACTCCAAAGACGTACAGGGTTTGTAGGTTAATTGGCTTGGTAAATGTGAAAAATGTCCCTGGTGGGTGTAGGATAGTGTTAGTGTGCGGGGATCGCTGGTCGGCACGGACCCGGTGGGCCGAAGGGCCTGTTTCCGCGCTGTATCTGTAAACTAACTAATCTTAGTCGTTACGCAAAGATTCATCCATCAGTCTGAAGAAAGGTCTCGACCCGAAACGCCACCTATTCCTTCACTCCAAAGATGCTGCCTCACCCGCTGAGTTTCTCCAGCAGTTTTGTCTACCTATGATACACTGAGGGGTATTTTAAATGGAGGTGGTTTACTGTAACACTAACTGTAAGATACAAGTTATTTCATTACTCGAGTGGGAGATTTGTTATCAGAGTTGACCAACATAGTTAGTGTTATTGTTACAATCACAGAAGTATCGTATAAATGTTACATAGAGAAAAGTGTTACTAAAGTGCTACAAGGGTGAGGAATATGTAAAGTCTAACAGTGAGGGAGACTGTATAATATCAGTCTGAAGAAGGGTCTCGTAAACATAGAAAATATGTGCAGGAGGAAGCAGCACTGCCAATCATTGTGATCATGGCTGATCGTCCCCAATCAGTAACCCGTGCCTGCCTTCTCCCCATATCCCTCGATTCCACTAGCCCCTAGAGCTCTATCTAACTCTCTCATAAATCCATCCACTTGGCCTCCACTGCCCTCTGTGGCAGGGAATTCCACAAATTCACAACTCTCTGGGTGAATAAGAATAAGGGGCAAGCCATTTAGAACGGAGGCGAGGAAACACTTTTTCTCACAGAGAGTTGCGAGTCTGTGGAATTCTCTGCCTCAGAGGGCGGTGGAGGCAGGTTTCTGGATGCTTTCAAGAGAGAGCTAGATAGGGCTCTTAAAGATAGCGGAGTCAGGGGATATGGGGAGAAGACAGGAACAGGGTACTGATTGTGGATGATCAGCCATTGAATGGCGGTGCTGACTCGAAGGGCCGAATGGCCTACTCCTGCACCTATTGTCTAGTGAACAAGTTTTTTCTCACCTCAGCCTTAAATGGCCTCCCCTTTATTCTAAGACTGCGGCCCCTGGTTCTGGACTCGCCCAAAATTGGGAACATTTTTCTTGCATCTAGCTGGTCCAGTCCTTTTATAATTTTTATACGTTTCTATAAGGTTCCCCCTCATCCTTCCAAACTCCAGTGAATACAAGCCCAGTCTTTTCAATCTTTCCTCATATGACAGTCCTGCCATCCCAGCGATCAATCTCATGAACCTACGCTGCACTGCCTCAATCACAAGGATGTCCTTCCTCAAATTAGGAGACAAAAACTCAGCGGGTGCAGCAGCATCTATGGAGCGAAGGAAATAGGCAACGTTTCGGGCCGAAACCCTTCCTCAGATGTGGTCTCACCAGAGCCCTGTACAACTGCAGAAGAACCTCTTTACTCCTATACTGAAATCCTCTTGTTATGAAGGCCAACATTCCATTAGCTTTTTTCACTGCCTGCTGTACCTGTACGCCAACTTTCAGTGACCAGTGTACAAGGACGCCCAGGTCTTGCTGCACCTCCCCCATACCTAACCTAGCCCCATTGAGATACACAGAGACTTGGGCTGTAACATAAATATTTATTTTCGTTCAGAGAAAAGCCAAAATAAAGAGAAGAGAGTTGACCGAAGTTTGCAGGGAAAATACTTTTCCAAACTTCAAAAAAAAAAAAAAATGGGGTGGGAGGTGAAAAATCTCGAATATTGTGTTGGCCGCTGTGCTGAGACTGATTGGCTGCGTTCCTTCCGCCCGCCAAGCTCAGAACTTTGCGGGGCGATCCTGAAGGGAGGGCCCTTCACTTGAGAGCCTTGGCGACCATGGCGTAGGCCAGCTCGATCTCCTCATCCTTCGGGCACGTGTTCGCGAACTCCTCGCAGTCCTTGGCGTTTCCCAGATACCTCCAAACACCAGTGAACTGCTTGGGAAACTCAAAGCCTCGATATTTCCGACTTACCACCTGTTTGGGGGGCAGGGGAGGGAGAGAAAAGTTCAACGCTTCTTAAGTCTTAAGGAACAGAGAATTAGGCCATTCGGCCCATCGGGCACTCTCTGCCATTCAAGCACGGCTAATCGGTTAAGAAGGAACTGCAGATGCTGGGGAAAAAAATCGAAGGTAGACAAAAATGCTGGAGAAACTCAGCGGGTGAGGCAGCATCTATGGAGCAAAGGAACAGGTGACGTTTCGGGTCGAGACCCTTCTTCAGACTGATGTGGGGGGGGGGGGTGGGGAAGAAGAAAGGAAGGGGTGGAGACAGTGGGCTGTGGGAGAGCTGGGAAGGGGAGGGGAATGAGGGAGAAAGCAGGGACTACCTGAAATTGGAGGTCAATGTTCATACCGCTGGGGTGTAAACTACCCAAGGGAAATATGAGGTGCTGTTCCTCCAATTTGTGGTGGGACTCACTCTGGCCATGGAGGAGGCCCAGGACAGAAAGGTCGGATTGGGAATGGGAGGGGGAGTGGAAGTGCTGAGCCACCGGGAGAACAGGTTAGTTGGTGCGATAGAACTGTGCAGAGGTGTTGGGTGAAGCGATCGCCAAGCCTGCGCTTGGTCTCACCGATGTAGAGCAGCCGACACCTAGAGCAGTGGGTGCAATAGCTGAGAAAGGTGAGGTCATGGCTGATCTATCTTTCCATCTCAACCCCATTCTCCTGCCTTCAGTTTGGTGTATTGTCTTGTATACAGAGGTACAGAGCAAAGCTTTTAGAAACATAGACAATAGGTGCAGGAGTAGGCCATTCGGCCCTTCGAGCCAGCACTGCCATTCAATATGATCATGGCTGATATCCCCAATCAGTACCCCTTTCCTGCCTTCTCCCCATATCCCCTTACACCGCTATCGTTAAGAGCTCTATCTAACTCTCTCTTGAAAACATCCAGTAAATTGGCCTCCGCTGCCTTCTCCGGCAAATAATTCCACAGACTCACAACTCTGGGTGAAAAGGTTTTTCCTCATCTCAGCCCTAAATGGCCTACCCCTTATTTTCAAACTGGGCGCTCCCTGGTTCTGGACTCCCCCAACATCAGGAACATGTTTCCTGCCTCTAGCGTGTCCAAACCCTTAACAATGTTTCAAAGAGATAACCTCTCATCCTTCTAAACTCCAGAGTGTACAAGCCCAGCTGCTCCATTCTCTCAACATATGACAGTCCCGCCATCCCGGGAATTAACCTTGTAAATCTCATGTGCTTCAATGAGATATCCTCTCATCCTTCTAAGTATCCTGAAATGTATCCCCCTATAGGACTGAAATGAGAAAAAAAAGGGGCGACCTTATAGAAAAGTATAAAATGATAAAAGGACTGGACAAGCTAGATGCAGGTAAAATGTTCCCAATGTTGGGCGAGTCCAGAACCAGGGGCCACACAGTCTTAGAATAAAGTGGAGGCCATTTAAGACTGAGGTGAGAAAAACCATTTTCGCCCAGAGAGTTGTGAATTTGTGGAATTCCCTGCCACAGAGGGCAGTGGAGGCCAAATCACTGGATGGATTTAAGAGAGAGTTAGATAGAGCTCTAGGGGCTGGTGGAATCAAGGGATATGGGGAGAAGGCAGGCACGGGTAATTGATTGGGGACGATCACAATGAATCAGCCATGATCACAATGAATGGCGGTGCTGGCTCGAAGGGCCGAATGGCCTCCTCCTGCAACCATTTTCTATTCCTGGAATCGCAGGAACATAGAAGCCCAGCCTGCTCAACCTCCCCCTGTAGGTCAAGCACTGCAACAGCACACTGCAACGTCTAATGTCCCAAGGTGAGGTGGTCTCGGTCGACTTGCTTACCTGTACGATGTGGAGTTTGGGCAGGAGGTTGCAGTCGGCAAGGGTCAGCTCGTTGCCGTCCAGGAACTTCCGGGTGGACACGCCGATGTCCTCGGCAGAGTTCTCGTCGATCTCCTCGGGCAAGGCCGAGTTCAGATATTCGTCCAGCTTGGCCAGCGACTTCACCAGCCCCTTCTCCAACGCTGGTGCACGCGCGTGGAAACGGAGGGAAGAAAAAGGATCATCAGTTCGCAAGTTGCTGCCGTTAACCGCCAACGTCATTCCCTGGTTCGACTTCCCAAAACTCAACACCTCACATTTATCTGTGTTCAGGCTGGTTAATGTTGGCATGTTGTATTATTTTGTCCAAGTCAAGAGACAAGCCAACATATATAGTCGCATGTACCAAATGGTACAGTGAAATTTGTGGTCACCATATAGCCATATATCCAGATATATCTTGCAGTATTAGTTTGGACACCAGGGGGCCGTCATTAGATGCACAGGATATAGACAATATTGGCAATAGACAACAGGTGCAGGAGGAGGCCATTCGGCACTTCGAGCCAGCACCAACATTCAATGCGATCGTGGCTGATCATCCCCGATCATCCCCAATCAGTACCCCGTTCCTGCCTTCTCCCCATATCCCCTGACTCCGCTATCTTTAAGAGCCCTATCTAACTCTCTCCTGAAGGTATCCAGAGAAACGGCCTCCACCGCCCTCTGAGGCAGAGAATTCCACAGACTCACAACTCTCTGGGAGAAAAAGTGTTTCCTCGTCTCCGTTCTAAATGGCTTACCCATTATTCTTAAAATGTGCGGCCATTTTAGACTGAGGTGAGAAAAAACTTTTTCACCCAGAGAGTTGTGAATTTGTGAAATTCCCTTCAACAGAGGGCAGTGGAGGCCAAGTCACTGGATGGATTTAAGAGAGAGTTAGGTAGAGCTCTAGGGGCTGGTGGAATCAAGGGATATGGGGAGAAGACAGGCACGGGTTATTGATTGGGGACGATCAGCCATGATCACAATGAAAGGGGGTGCTGGCTCGAAGGGCTGAATGGCCTCCTGCTGCACCTATTTTCTATATTCTATGTTTCTATGAAGTGTTTCCCCGTCTCATTTCCAAATGGCTTACCCCTTATTCTTAAACTGTGTGGCCCTTCGTTCTGGACTCCCCCAACATCGGGAACATGTTTCCTATCTCTAGCGTGTCCAAACCCTTAACAATCTAATATGTTTCAATGAGATTCCCTCTCATCCTTCTAAACTCCAGCGTGTACAAGTCCAGCTGTTCCATTCTCTCAGCATATGACAGTCCCGCCATCCCGGGAATTAACCTTGTAAACCTGCGCTGCACTCCCTCAATAGCAAGAATGTCCTTCCTCAAATTAGGGGACCAAAACTGCACACAATACTCCAGGTGTGGTTTCACTAGGGCTCTGCACAACTGCAGAATGACCTCTTTGCTCGATTCGATTCCTCTTGTTATAAACCATATAACCATATAACAATTACAGCACGGAAACAGGCCATCTCGACCCTTCTAGTCCGTGCCGAACACATAATCTCCCTTAGTCCCATATACCTGCGCTCAGACCATAACCCTCCATTCCCTTCCCATCCATATAACTATCCAATTTATTTTTAAATGATAAAAACGAACCTGCCTCCACCACCTTCACTAGAAGCTCATTCCACACAGCTACCACTCTCTGAGTAAAGAAGTTCCCCCACATGTTACCCCTAAACTTCAGTCCCTTAATTCTCAAGTCATGTCCCCTTGTTTGAATCTTCCCTATTCTCAATGGGAAAAGCTTTTCCACGTCAACTCTGTCTATCCCTCTCATCATTTTAAAAACCTCTATCAAGTCCCCCCTTAACCTTCTGCGCTCCAAAGAATAAAGCCCTAACTTGTTCAACCTTTCTCTGTAACTTAGTTGCTGAAACCCACGCAACATTCTAGTAAATCTCCTCTGTACTCTCTCTATTTTGTTGACATCCTTCCTATAATTAGGTGACCAAAATTGTACACCATATTCCAGAATTGGCCTCACCAATGCCTTGTACAATTTTAACATTACATCCCAACTTCTATACTCTATACTTCTATATAAAGGCCAACAAATTATTTTTGTTGATTAATATAAAGTGTTCGACTCACTGTCGTTCGTGCTAGGGTTGGAGTTCTTGATGTAGGCAGAGAACTTGGAGAAGACAGTGTTACCAGCGGTGTTGGACTCTGGATTCCTTGCTGCAAGACGAGGGTACCTGCCGAGAGAAACAGTGCGCATGTCAGAAGAGGTACGGGGAGAACATAGAACTAGTGTGACTGGGCGATCGCTGGTCTGCGTAGACTCTGTGGGCCGAAGGGCCTGTTTCCACGCAGCATCTGTCAACTTTGACAGCACTGGGCCTCGCGTTTTAGTTTGGAGATACAGCGCAGAAACAGGCCCTTCAGCCCACTGGGCATAATGTGCGATCCCCGCACATTAACACCATCCTACACCCACTAGGGACAATTTTATAACTTGTATATGCATATATAAAAATAATTTTATACGTTTCTAAAAGATATCCTCTCATCCTTCTAAACTCCAGAGTGTACAAGCCCAGCCGCTCCATTCCCTCAGCATATGACAGTCCCGCCATCCCGGGAATTAACCTGGTGAACCTACACTGCACTCCCTCAATGTGATCATGGCTGATCATCCCCAATCAGTACCCCTTTCCTGCCTTCTCCCCATATCCCCTGAATCCGCTATTTTTAAGAGCCCTATGTCGCTCTCTCTTGAAAGTTTCCAGAGAACCGGCCTCCACCGCCCTCTGAGGCTGAGAATTACAGATTCAAAATTCTCTGTGTGAAAAAGTGTTTCCTCGTCTCCGTTCTAAATGGCTAACCCCTTATTCTTAAACTGGGTGTGGCTCCTGGTTCTGGACTCCCCCAACATCGGGAACATGTTTCCTGCCTCTAGCGTGCCCAAACCCTTAATAATCTTATATGTTTCAACGAGATCCCCCTCATCCTTCTAAACTCCAGAGTGTACAAGCCCAGCCGCTCTATTCTCTCAGCATATGACAGTCCCTGCCATCCCGTGAATTAACCTGGTGAACATACGCTGCAGTCCCTCAATAGCAAGAATGTCCTTCCTCAAATTAGGGGACCAAAACTGCTCACAATACTCCAGGTGTGGTCTCACTCTGGATACTTTCAAGAGAGAGCTAGATAGGGCTCTTAAAGATAGGGGAGTCAGGGGATATGGGGAAAAGACAGGAACGGGGTACTGATTGTGGATGATCAGCCATTATCACATTGAATGATGGTGCTGCCTCGATGGGCCGAATGGCCTCCTCCTGCACCTATTGTCTATTGTCAAGCATATTTTTCATCCAGTGGGGCGTTGAGTTGGAGAACGTACTTGGGAGGGCAGAGAATTTCCTCCAGGAATTCCTCGATTTTGTTGGTGTCCGTTTTCACCTCGTTGTCGTACAGCAGGAACGGCGGCTGGGCTCCGGGGGCCAAGTCCTGCAGGAACTGGTTCTCGAATTTCCTAAGTTCCGCAACGTTCGAAGGGGAGGAAGAACAGGTCAGGGTTAGAGTCGCGGATTGATACAGCATGCTGACCGGTTGCATCGTGGCTTGGTTCGGCAACTTGAGCGCCCAGGAGAGGAAAATACTACAAAAAGTAGTAAACACTGCCCAGTCCATCATCGGCTCTGACCTCCCCACCATCGAGGGGATCTATCGCAGGCGCTGCCTCAAAAAGGCTGGCAGTATCATCAAGGACCCACACCATCCTGGCCACACACACTCATCTCCCCGCTGCCTTCAGGTAGAAGGTACAGGAGCCTGAAATCTACAACAACCAGGTTCAGGAATAGCTGCTTCCCCACAGCCATCAGGCTATTAAACACAACTTCAAACAAATTCTGAACTATAACTGCCTATTGCACTTATATCTGTGTGTGTGTGTGTGTGTGTGTGTGTGTATATATATGTGTGTGTGTGTGTATGTGTGTGTGTGTATGTGTACACATGTGTGTGTATATACATGTGTACATACACATATACTATATTATATACTATATACTGATCTGTTCTGTATTCATGCCTACTATATCCTGTTGTGCTGAAGCAAAGCAAGAATTTCATTGTCCTATCTGGGACACATGACAATAAACTCTCTTCACTTGGCTTGACTCGACTTGAAACAGGCCCTTCGGCCCGACTTGCCCACACCGGCCAACAATGTCCCTGCTATACTAGTCCCACCGGCCCGCGTTTGGTCCATATCCCTCCAAACCTGTCCTATCCATGTACCTGTCCAACAGTTTCTTAAACGTTGAAATAGTCCCAGCGTCAACTACCTCCTCTGTGCCCGTCTCACTCACCAGAAGCCGAGATGCCGGAGCATTTTTGTGTCTTTTCTGGGTGTCAGAGGTTACGAGGAGAATAGACAATAGGTGCAGGAGTAGGCCATTCGGCCCTTCAAGCCAGCACTGCCATTCAATGTGATCGTGGCTGATCATCCCCAATCAGTACCCCGTTCCTGCCTTCTCCCCATATCCCACGACTCCGCTATCTTTAAGAGCCCTATCTAGCCCTCTCTTGAAAGTATCCAGAGAACCTGCCTCCACCGCCCTCTGAGGCAGAGAATTCCACAGACTCACAACTCTCTGTGTGAAAAAGTGTTTCCTCGTCTCCGTTCTAAATGGCCGACCCCTTATTCTTCAACTGTGTGGCCCCTGGTTCTGGACTCCCCCAACATCGGGAACATGTTTCCTGCCTCTAACGTGTCCAAACCCTTAATAATATTTTTTGTTTCAATAAGAATCCCCCTCATCCTTCTCAACTCCACAGAGTGTACAAGCCCAGCCGCTCCATTCTCTCAGCATATGACAGTCCCGCCATCCCGGGAATTAACCTGATGAACCTATGCTGGGCTCCCTCAATAGCAAGAATGTCCTTCGAGGGGGGAGAGAGGGGGAGGGGGCAGAGAGAGGAGGAAACCTAGAAACATAGAAATTAGGTGCAGGAGTAGGTCATTCGGCCCTTCGACTGCCTGCACCGCCATTCAATATGTTCATGGATGATCATCCAACTCAGTATCCCGTACCTGCCTCTCTGTCCATACCCCCTGATATTTTTTGTTTCCACAAGGGCCACATCTAACTCCCTCTTACTCCAGCCAATGAACTGGCCCAGCCGCTCCCCTCTGTGGCAGAGAGTTCCAGAGATTCACCACTCTCTGTGTGAAAAAGGAGGGTGGGGGGAGGAGGAGGAGGGTGGGGGGAGAGGGAGGGGGGGGAGAGAGAGGGGGGAGGGGGGGAGAGAGGGAGGGGGAGGAGGTGGGGGGGGGAGGGGGAGGGGGAGGGGGAGGGATCCCATGCACACCACTCACTTCCTCATATCCAATGTGGTGACGTTGAAGGTGACTCCCTTCAGCCAGAGAACCATGAAGAGACGCTGGGAGAACGGACAGTTCCCAATGCTCTGACCATCACTGCCAGCCTGTGGGAGGGAGGGGGAGGGGGAGGGGGAGAGGTAGAACACAATGAAACATGATGTCAAGTCGGCACGGTGGTGCAGCGGTAGAGTTGCTGCCTTGCAACGAATGCAGTGCCGTCGACCCTGGTTCAATCCCGGCTATGGGCGCTGTCTGTACAGAGTTTGTACGCTCCCCCCGTGACCTGCGTGGGTTTTCTCCGAGATCTTCGGTTTCCTCCCACACTCCAAAGACGTGCAGGTTTGTAGGTTAATTGGCTTGGTGTAAATGTAAAAAATTGTCCCTAGTGGGTGTAGGATGGTGTTAGTGTGCGGGGATCGCTGGTCGGCGCGGACCCGATGGGCTTGTTTGTGTGTAGGATGGTGTTAGTGTGCGGGGATCGCTGGTTCAGTTTACTGTCACGTGTGGAGAAGTGCAGTGAAAAGCTTTTTTGTTGCGTGCTATCCAGTCAGCAGAAAGACAACACATGATTACAATTGAGGCGTCCACAGTGTACAGATACATGATCTGCCTCGTGACCTGCGTGGGTTTTCTCTGGGTGCTCTGGTTTCCTCCCACACTCCAAAGATGTGCAGCTTTGCAGGTTAATTGGCTTGGGAATGAGATAGTCTTCCAGCGGGGAAACAGGCCCTTTGGCCCGACCATCTAGATGGGAAAAGGGGATCTGGGGGTCCTTGTTCATCAGTCTATGAAAGTAAGCATGCAGGTACAGCAGGCAGTGAAGAAAGTAAGCATGCAGGTACAGCAGGCAGTGATGAAAGCCAATGGCATGTTGGCCTTCATAACATGAGGAGTAGAGTATAGGAGCAAAGAGGTCCTTCTGCAGTTGTACAGAGCCCTAGTGAGACCACACCTGCAGTATTGTGTGCAGTTTTGGTCCCCTAATTTGAGGAAGGACATTCTTGCTATTGAGGGAGTGCAGCGTAGGTTCACCAGGTTAATTCCCGGGATGGCGGGACTGTCATATGCTCAGGGAATGGAGCAGCTGGGCTTGTACACTCTGGAGTTTAGAAGGATGAGAGGGCATCTCATTGAGACATATAAGATTATTAAGGGTTTGGACACGCTAGAGGCAGGAAACATATTCATGATGTTGGGGGAGTCCAGAACAAGGGGCCACACAGTTTAAGAATAAGGGGTTGGCCATTTAGAATGGAGATGAGGAAACACTTTTTCACACAGAGAGTTGTGAGTCTGTGGAATTCTCTGCCTCAGAGGGCGGTGGAGGCCGGTTCTCTGGATACTTTCAAGAGAGCTAGATAGGGCTCTTAAAGATAGCGGAGTCAGGGGATATGGGGAGAAGGCAGGAACGGGGTACTGATTGTGGATGATCAGCCATGATCACGGTGAATGGCGGTGCTGGCTCGAAGGGCCAAATGGCCTCCTCCTGCACCTATTGTCTATTACAAAAGAGTGATACAGTGTGGAAACAGGCCCTTCAGCCCAACTTGCCCACACCGACCAACATGTCACATCTACACTAGTCCCAGCTGAGGGGGGGGGGGGCAATTTGCAGATACAGCACAGAAACAGGCCCTTCGGCCCACCAGGTCCGCACCGACCAGCGACCCCCACACACTAACACTATCCTACACACACACACACACACACACCTACAAATCTGCACGTCTTTGGAATGTGGGAGGAAACCGAAGATCTCGGGGAAAACCCACGCAGGTCAGGGGGAGAACGTGCAAACTCCGTACAGACAGCGCCCGTGGTCGGGATGGAACCCGGGTCTCCAGCGCTGTGAGGCAGCAACTCTACCGCTGCGCCACCGTGCCGCCCATTGGTCTACTAACGGGCTGAGAGATAAGGCGAGAGTGATATTTGATGAAGTGAAAGTATAACAGGAAGTATATGCAAAGCAGACAATATAAATAGATATAGAAAACAGACATTTGCGGTAATGGAAACTGCAGAGGGAATGGACAAGGAACTGCAAGTGCTGGTTTACAACAACAAAAAAGACACAAAGTGCTGGAGTAACTCAGCGGGACAGGCAGAATCTCTGGATAGAAGGAATGGGTGAGGTTCCGGGTCGAGACACTTCTTCCTTTAAAAAAAATATACATCCATGATTTCTAGGACTAGACTTCTGACTCGACCCACTCTCCAGAGATGATGCCCGTCCCACTGAGTTACTCCAGCACTTTGTCGCTTTTCTTCCCAAAAATGTGCGGGATTGCATGTTAATAGCGGAGTCAGGGGATGTGGGGAGAGGGCAGGAACGGGGTACCGATTGGGGATGATCAGCCATGATCACATTGAATGGCGGTGCTGGCTCGAAGGGCCGAATGGCCTCCTCCTGCACCTATTATCTATTGGCTAATTGGCCCTCAGTGGTTTAGTGTGATTTTAGTTTTAGTTCAGAGATACAGCATGTAAACAGGCCCTTCGGCCCACCGGGTCCGTGCCGACCAGCGATCCCCGCACACTAACACTGTCCTACACCCACTAGGGACAATTTGTACATTTACACCAAGCCAATTAACCTACAAACCTGCACGTCTTTTGAGTGTGGGAGGAAACCAAAGATCTCGGAGAAAACCCACGCAGGTCACGGGGAGAACGTGCAAACTCCGTACAGACAGCGCCCTTAGTCGCGATCGAACCCGGGTCTCCGGCGCTGCAAGCGCTGTAAGGCAGCAACTCAACCGCTGCGAAACACAGGCCGCTGTTGTAATAAGTCATTGCAGACTCAACTGCCTCCTCTGGCAGCTCGTTCCATACACCTACCACCCTCTGTGTGAAAATAATTTCCCCTCAGGTTCCTATCAAATCTTTGCCTCATTTTAAACCTGTACTCTGTTTTTCCAATCTCCCACCTCCGTGGGAAAAAGCTCTGCCTCGAGTCGAAACGTCACCTATTCCTTCTCTCCAGAGATGCTGCCTGACCCGCTGAGTGACTCCAGCATCTTGTGTCTACCTTTGGTGTAAACTAGCATCTGCAGTTAATTCTCTGGAGAGAAGGAATTGGGCGACGTTTCGGGATGAGACTCTTCAGAAGAAGAAGTCTAAAGAAGGGTCTCGACCCGAAATGTCACCTATTCCTTCATCTCCAGAGATGCTGTCTGACCCGCTGAGTGACTCCAGCATCTTGTGTCTACCTTTGGTGTAAACTAGCATCTGCAGTTAATTCTCTGGAGAGAAGGAATGGGCGACGTTTCGGGATGAGACTCTTCAGAAGAAGAAGTCTAAAGAAGGGTCTCGTCCCGAAATGTCACCCATTCCTTCTCTCCAGAGATGCTGCCTCACACGCTGAGTTTCTCCAGCATTTTGTGTCTACCTTCGAATTTCCAGCATCTGCAGTTCCTTCTTAAACATCTGCAGTTAATTCCCTGTTCTCCAGAGATGATGCCAAACCAATGAGATCAACCATTCCTTCTCTCCAGAGATGCTCCCTGACCCGCTGAGTTACTCCAGCACTTTGTGTGTGTGTGTCTTCGGTGTAAACCTGCATCTGCAGTTCTCCAGAATTCTCCTTTTGAGCATTCAATAGGCAATAGGCGCAGTAGGCCACATATAAGATTGTTAAGGGTTTGGACACACTAGTGGCAGGAAACATGTTCCCGATGTTGGGGGAGTCCAGAACCAGGGGACACTCAGCTTAAGAATAAGGGGTAAGCCATTTAGAACGGAGACGAGGAAACACTTTTTCTCCTAGTTCTGAGTCTGTGGAATTCTCTGCCTCAGAGGGCGGTGGAGACCAGTTCTCTGGATGCTTTCAAGAGAGAGCTGGATAGGGCTCTTAAAGATAGCGGAGTCATGGGGATATGGGGAGAAGGCAGGAACGGGGTACAGATTGTGGATGATCAGCCGTGATCACATTGAATGGCGGTGCTGGCTCGAAGGGCCGAATGGCCTACTCCTGCACCTATTGTCCATTGTCTATTGTCTAAAACCTATTTCTACTCACTAGCATGTTTGAGCCCCTCTGAGGGGGCGATGTAAACAGTTTATGTATGTATTGTTAGGTCTGTCTACCGTTGTATGTAGCACATTCGTACCTGCACTGATGTGAAGCACTTTGGTCAACGTAGGTTGTTTTTAAATGTGCTATACACATAAAATTGACTGACTGACTGAGCCCTGTTTTCACACCTTGCACTTCCTTATCTATGTACCTCCCTCTCTCCCGACTCTCAGCCTGAAGAAGGGTCTCGACACGAAACATCACCCATTCCTTCTCTCCGGAGATGCTGCCCGTCCCGCTGAGTTACTCCAGCGTTTTGCGTCTATATCCTCTGTTTAATCACCGGGTCCACCACATTCCTTGCCGAAATTCAAATATTTGCAGATTTGTGTGGAGATCCTTTACCACCAAAAGCACAGTAGCTAGCTGGCACTGCCCTTCTGTCACTTGGGAGCTTAGAGATACAGTGTGGAAACAGGCCCTTCGGCCCACTGAGTCCGCGCTGACCAGCGATCCCCGCACACTAACAGTATCCTACACACACACTAGACAATAGACAATAGGTACAGGAGTAGACCATTTGGACCTTTGAGACAGCACCGTCATTCAATGTGATCATGGCTGATCATCCCCAATCAGTACCCTTTTCCTGCCTTCTCACCATATCCCCCGACTCCGCTATCTTTAAGAGCCCTATCTAGCTCTCTCTTGAAAGCATCCAGAGAACCTGCCTCCACCGCCCTCTGCGGCAGAGAATTCCACAGACTCACAACTCTCTGTGAGAAAAAGTGTTTCCTCGTTTCCCTTCTAAGTGGCCGACCCCTTATTCTTAAACTGTGTGTGTGGCCCCTGGTTCTGGACTCCCCCAACATCGGGGAACATGTTTCCTGCCTGCAGCGTGTCCAAACCCTTAACAATCTTATACGTTTCAATGAGATAACCTCTCATCCTTCTAAACTCCAGAGTGTACAAGCCCTGCAGAAGGACCTCTTTGCTCCTATACTCGACTCCTCTTGTTATGAAGGCCAACATGCCATTCGCTTTCTTCACTGCCTGCTGTGCCTGCATGCTTACTGCTTGCAGGACATTCCTTGCTGACCACTGCCCGATGGACTTGTGGTCAAAGGTGTTGGTCCAGAAGAACCTTTCCACAAACCACAGATGGGCATCCTGGTAAATTCTACACTGCTCACACTGCTCCAAATTCAGTCTGACCAGCGCCTTATAAAAGCTCAGTATAACATCCCTGTTCTTTTCGGTGAGAGAGGAGAAACTGGTTTCAGGGTGTGGGTGCGAGATCACATAGTTTTTAGTCATGACTCATTCATTCCAGGAAGCCGTCAGCATTTCCTGCTCTGAGTTTAGTTTAGTTCAGAGATACAGTGTGGAAACAGGCCCTTCGGCCCACCGGGTCCGCGCCGACCAGCGATCCCCGCACACTAACACTATCCTACACACACTGGGTCAATTCTTACACAAACACCAAGCCAATTAACCTACAAATCTGGACGTCTTTGGAGTGTGGGAGGAATCCGAAGATCTCTGAGAAAACGCACGCAGGTCGCGGGGAGAACGTGCAAACTCCGTACAGACAGCGCCCGTAGTCGGGATCGAACCTGGGTCTCCGCATCATAGAAACATAGACAATAGGTGCAGGAGGAGGCCATTCGGCCCTTCGTGCCAGCACCGCCATTCATTGCGATCATGGCTGATCGTCCCCAATCAATAACTCGTGTCTGCCTTCTCCCCTCGTCTCAGTTCCACGTAGGTTCACCAGATTGATCCCTGGGATGGCGGGACTGTCATATGAGGAAAGATTGAAAAGACTAGGCTTGTATTCACTGGAGTTTAGAAAGATGAGGAGGGGATCTTATAGAAACATATACAATTATAAAAGGACTGGACAAGCTTTGGTTACAGGAAAAATGTTCCCAATGTTGGGCGAGTCCAGAACCAGGGGCCACAGTCTTAGAATAAAGGTGAGGCCATTTAAGACTGAGGTGAGAAAAAACATTTTCACCCAGAGAGTTGTGAATTTGTGGAACTCCCTGCCACAGAGGGCAGTGGAGGCCAAATCACTGGATGGATTTAAGAGAGTTAGATAGAGCTCTAGGGGCTAGTGGAATCAAGGGATATGGGGAGAAGGCAGGCACGGGTTATTGATTGGGGACGATCAGCCATGATCACAATGAGTGGTGATGCTGGCTCGAAGGGCCGAGTGGCCTCCTCCTGCACCTATTTTCTATGTTTCTATGTTTCCATGATCACATTGAATGGCGGTGCTGGCTCGATGGGCTGAATGGCCTCCTCCTGCACCTATTGTGTGTGGTCTATTAACCCAAAACTTTACCCAATCCTTCTCTCCAGAGACGCCTCCTGGCCTGCTGAGTTAACGCTCCAGCATTTTGCGTCCATCTTCGATTTAAACCAGCATCTGCAGTTTTTTCCCCACACACGTGAGAATGTGTAATCGATGGCAGGCACGGACTCGGTGGGCCGAAGGGCCTGTTTCTCTAACATCTAAAGTACCAGCATCTGAAACATTGGCTGCTAGACAGGAAGCAGGGGGCAGCCCAAGGCAAGGACAGGAAGTCAGTCGGAGCAGTGAAGTTACTCAAGTAACGATTTCAGTCCAAGTGCTGCCTTGTAGACCACTTCCGCTCTGAGCCTGTCTGTCTGCAAGCCTGCCAATGCCCACATGTTGTTGACTCACATCTCGGTGCTGGCTCGAAGGGCCGAATGGCCTACTCCTGCACCTATTGTCTATTGTCTATTGAAACCGGAGCACCCGGAGGAAACCCAGGCAGGTCACGGGGAGAACGTACAAACTCCGTACAGACAGCACCCGTGGTCAGGATCGAACCCAGGTCTCTGGCGCTGTGAGGCAGCAACTCAACCGCTGCGCCACCGTGCCAGCCCTAATACTCAATGCCCCGACCCGACCCATGCCAGTCAATAGACATGGGTGTGGAAGTGGGCCATTCGGCCCTTCGAGCCAGCACCACCATTCAATATGATCATGGCTGATCATCCCCAATCAGTACCCCGTTCCTGCCTTCTCTCCATATCCCCTGACTCCGCTATCTTTAAGAGCCCTATCTAGCTCTCTTGTGAAAGTATCCAGAGAACCGGCCTCCAACGCCCTCTGAGGCAGAGAATTCCACACTCACCACTCTCTGTGTGGAAAAGTGTTTCCTCGTCTCCGTTCTAAATGGCTTACTCCTTATTCTTAAACTGTGTGGCCCCTAGTTCTGGACTCCCCCAACATCGGGAACATGTTTCCTGCCTCTAGCGTGTCCAAACCCTTAACAATCTTATATGTTTCAATGAGATCCCCTCTCATCCTTCTAAACTCCAGAGTGTACAAGCCCAGCCGCTCCATTCCCTCAGCATATGACAGTCCCGCCATCCCGGGAATTTACCTTGTAAACCTACGCTGCACTCCCTCAATAGCAAGAATGTCCTTCCTCAAATTCCTCAGTCGAAGGGCCTCAACCTGAAACGTCACCTATCCAAGCTCTCCAGAGATGCTCCCTGACCCGCTGAGTTACTCTAGCACTTTGTGTGTTTAACTCAAGCAGAACAAGGGCGGTCACGGTGGCACAGCGGTAGAGTTGCTGCCTTACAGCGAATGCAGCACCAGAGACCCAGGTTCAATCCCAACTGCGGGTGCTGTCTGTACGGAGTTTGCAGGTTCTCCCCGTGACCTGCGTGGGTTTTCTCCGAGATCTTCGGTTTCCTCCCACACTCCAAAGACGTACAGGGTTTGTAGGTTAATTGGCTTGGTGTTAATGTAAAAATTGTCCCAAGTGGGTGTAGGATAGTGTTAGTGTGCGGGGATCGCTGGTCGGCACGGAGCCGGTGGGCCTGTTTCCATGCTGTATCTCTAAACTAAGCATATGCCTGGACTAAAGATAACTGGAGCAAAGAAATGGAGAACCCCTTATAAAGGATAAAAGTAGAAAGAAAATAACAAATCACAAGTATTTTGATTAGTTTATGAGATGCGGAATGCCAAGCTTGGCGGTGGGTTGCCATGGTAACGGCATTGGTCAAATGGCTCTCGGCCAACAAGCTAGATCTCAGCAAAATGGGAGATCACAGGATCAAAGGCAGGCATGTGTCAGATACTAGTTTAGTCTAGTTTAGTTAACCCACAAACCCTCACGTCTAGGTTTAGTTTAGAGACACAGCACGGAAACAGGCCTTTCGGCCTAATGAGTCTGCTCCGACCAGCGATCCCTGCACACTAACACTATCCCACACACACACACGCACACTAACACTATCCCACACGCACACACACACACACGCGCACACTAACACTATCCCACACACACACACACATACACACTAACACTATCCCCCACACACACACACACTAACACTATCCCACACACACACACTCACACATACATACACACACACACACACACACTAACACTATCCCCCACACACACACACACACGCACACTAACACTATCCCACACACACACACACACACGCACACTAACACACCCACACTAACACACACACACACGCACACTAACACTATCCCACACACACACACACACGCGCACACTAACACTATCCCACACACACACACACACACACACACACTATCACACACACACACACACACACACACACACGCACACTAACACTATCCCACACACACACACACACACACACACACACTATCCACACACACACACACACACGCACACTAACACTATCCCACACACACACACACACACACACTAACACTATCCCACACACACACACAAACACTATCCCACACACACACACACACACGGGACAATTTACAATTTTACCAATACTAATTTGCCTACTAACCTGCACGTCTTTGGTGTGTGAGAGAAAACCGGAGCACTCGGAGAAAACTCACGCAGGTCACGGGGAGAACGTGCAAACTCCGTACAGACAGCACCCATAGTCTTGATTGAACCCGGGTCTCTGGCGCTGGGAGGCAGCAACTCTACCGCTGTGCCACAGTTCAGTTAAGTTTAGTTTAGTTCAGAGATGCATTGTGGAAACAGGCCCTTCGGCCCACTAAGTCCGTGCCGACCAGCGATCACCCCTTCTCACAAGTTCCATGTTATCTTTTTTTCCGGTGGGCGGCGCGGCTCTGGCCAGCAGCGGCCTCTGCAGTCTGTCCGCGTTTTATTATTTTCTGTCTGTGTTTTAAATGTAGTTTTTGTTATTTTTTGTTGGGGTGTGTGTGTGGGGGGGGGGGGGGGGGGGGGGGGGGGGAAACTTTTTAAATCTCTCCCTGCACTGGAGACCCGACTTTTCTCGTCGGGTTTCCGTTGTCGTTGGGGCCGCAACGAGGAGCGGCCTCCACCAGGAAGAAGCCGGGGACCCTGGTGCCGACTCACCGTCGCCGTCGCGGGGCTGGCCGAGTCCGGAACGGTTGGAGCGGTGGAGGAGCGCTGCTGCTGCTGCTGCTGCTGCTGCGGCCCGACCGGAGAGTCGGAGGCTCCAACGACAGATCTGTGGACGGCGGCACCGGGAGCCCGCGGATCCCTGGAGGGAGACCGCTTTTCAGGGCTCTCGCAACGGCGACTTCCCCCGCCCGAGTTGCGGGGTTGAAGAGCTCCTGGAGCGGGGCCTACATCACTGCCCCGCGCTGCTGGGAATGGCCACGGGACTATACGAGCGCCCGCCGGGGGCTCTAACACCAAGACCCGGTGTGCGACCTCGCACCACCCGGCGTGGCTTTAATGGCTGCGGGACAATCGCCATCGCCAGCCGGGGGCTTTGACTTTGACTCTGACATCGGGGGGGGGGGGAGGGCAGGGGAGAAATAAGTTTATTTGGCCTTCCATCACAGCGATGTGATGGATGTTTATGTAAATTATGTTGTGTCTTGGGTCTATGTGTTTGTATGTATGGCTGCAGAAACGGCATTTCGTTTGGACCTCAAGGGGTCCAAATGACAATAAATGTATCTTATCTTATCCCCTTTCCATCCACTCCATATGAACCGGGGGTCAATTTAGGTGGCACGGCGGTGCAGCGGTAGAGTTGCTGCCTCACAGCGCCGGAGACCCGGGTTCGATCCCGAGTGCGGGTGCTGTCTGTACGGAGTTTGCACGTTCTCCCCGTGACCTGCGTGGGTTTCTCCGAGATCTTCGGTTTCTTCCTACACTCCAAAGACGTGCAGGACCTGTATAGTATCCATGTACCTGTCCAACTGTTTCTTAAACGATGGGATAGTCCCAGCCTCAACTACCTCCTCCGGCAGCTTGTTCCATACACCCACCACCCTCTGTGTGAAAAGGTTACCCCTTAGATTCCTATTAAACCTTTTCCCCTTCACCTTGAACCTGTGTCCTCTGGTCCTCGATTCCCCTACTCTGGGCAAGAGACTCTGAGCGTCTACCCGATCCATTCCTCTCATGATTTTGTACACCTCTATAAGACCTCCCCTCATCCTCCTGCGCTCCATGGAATAGAGACCCAGCCTACTCAACCTCTCCCTGTAGCTCACATCCTCTAGTCCTGGCAACATCCTCGTAAATCTTTTCTGAACCCTTTCAAACATGGCAATATCTTTCCTGTAACACGGTGCCCAGAACTGAACACAATATTCTAAATGCGGTCTCACCAACGTCTTATACAACTGCAACATGACCTCCCAACTTCTATACTCAATACTCTGACGGATGAAGGACAAATTGCCAAAAGCCTTTTTGACCTAGGGAAGAACATAGAAAATAGGTGCATGCGGAGGCTATTCGGCCCTTCGAGCCAGCATCACCATTAATTGTGATCATGGCTGATCATCCCCAATCAATAACCCGTGCCTGCCTACTCCCCATATCCCTTGATTCCTCTAGCCCCTAGAGCTCTATCTAACTCTCTCTTAAATCCATCCAGTGATTTGGCCTCCACTGCCCTCTGTGGCAGGGAATTCCACAAATTCACTACTCTCTGGGTGAAAACGTTTTTTCTCACCTCAGTCTTAAATGGCCTCCCCATTATTCCAAGACTGTGGCCCCTGGTTTTCTGGACTCGCCCAACATTGGGAGCATTTTTTCCTGCTTCTAGCTTGTCCAGTCCATTCCCCTGACTGTTAGTCTGAAGAAGGGCCTCGATCCTAAATGTCACCCATTCCTTCTCTCCAGAGATGCTGCCTGACCCGCATTTTACCTGCATCTAGCTTGTCCAGTCCTTTAAAGTAATTTTATATGTTTCTATAAGATACCCTCTCATCCTTCCAGCCCCTGGTTCTGGACTCGCCCAACATTGAGATCATTTTTCCTGCATCTAGCTTGTCCAGTCCTTTTGTAATTTTATATGTTTCTATAAGATCCCCCCCTCATCCTTCTGAACTCCAGTGAATTACAAGCCTAGTCTTTTCAATCTTTCCTTATATGACAGTCCCGCCATCCCAGGGATCAATCTCGTGAACCTACGCTGCACTGCCTCAATCACAAGGATGTCCTTCCTCAAATTAGGAGACCAAAACTGTACACAATACTCAAGATGTGGTCTCACCAGAGCCCTGTACAACTGCAGAAAGTGCAGACTCCACACACACACACACACCACACAGACAACAGCCGATGTTGGGATCGAACCCGGGCCTCTGGCGCCGTGAAGCAGCGGCTGCACTCGCTGTTTGGTGCTGTTGTTGTTGTAATCTCTGTGGAAATACAGAGCTACGTGGCCCAGGGGAGTGCCTGCTCTGTTTGTGCCTGTTAAACTAACCGCCTCAAGTCACCCCGAGCTTGGCATGGTACAAAAATGTGGCTCAACGAAATGTAAATAGGAAAAAAAAAAAAGGCCATCACACCCTTTCAGAGAGAGATAGCGTTCTGTGGCGTTTAGTAAGCAGGCAGCTCTCTGGGGTGGGAAATATTAAATTGATTGAATGGAAGTGTGGTGTAGCAGTAGAGTTGCTGCCTCACAGCGCCGGAGACCCAGGTTCGATCCCGACGGCGGGTGCTGTCAGTACGGAGTTTGCACGTTCTCCCCGTGACCTGCGTGGGTTTTTCCGAGATCTTCGGTTTCCTCCCACACCCCAAAGACGTGCAGGTTTGCAGGTTAATTGGCTTGCTTATAGAAGTTTTAAAAAGTCCCCAGTGCGTACAATAGACAATAGACAATAGGTGCAGGAGGAGGCCATTCGGCCCTTCGAGCCAGCACCGCCATTCAATGTGATCATGGCTGATCATCCCCAATCAGTACCCCGTTCCTGGATTTTAGAAGGATGAGAGGCCATCTTATCGAAACATATAAGATTATTGAGGGCTTGGACACGTTAGAGGCAGGAAACATGTTGCCGATGTTGGGGGAGTCCAGAACCAGGGGCCACACACAGTTTAAGAATAAGGGGTAAGCCCATTAGAACGGAGATGAGGAAACACTTTTTCCACACAGAGAGTTGTGAGTCTGTGGAATTCTCTGCCTCAGAGGGCGGTGGAGGCCAGTTCTTTAGATACTTTCAAGAGAGAGCTAGATGGGGCTCTTAAAGATAGCGGAGTCAGGGGATATGGGGAGAAGGCAGGAACGGGGTACTGATTGGGGATGATCAGCCATGATCACATTGAATGGCGGTGCTGGCTCGAAGGGCCGAATGGCCTCCTCCTGCACCTATTGTCTAAAGTATAATTGTTCATTCATCCTAAACTCGGGTGAATTCGCATTCATAACAAGCCAGTCATCCTACAAACCTTTGGATGGGAGGAAACCGATGATCTTGGAGAAAACCCACGCAGGTCACGGGGAGAATATACAAACTCCACACATAATGATGTATAAATTAGAACGATGATATCATAACCCATTCTCCCGGATTGCATAAGTCGTGGTTTTGGGAGGTGCCATGATGATTAACATAGAAACATAGAAATTAGGTGCAGGAGTAGGCCATTCGGCCCTTCGAGCCTGCACCGCCATTCAATATGATCATGGCTGATCATCCAACTCAGTATCCCGTACCTGCCTTCTCTCCATACCCTCTGATCCCCTTGCCCACAAGGGCCACATCTAACTCCCTCTTAAATATAGCCAATGAACTGGCCTCAACTACCCTCTGCGGCAGAGAGTTCCAGTGATTCACCACTCTCTGTGTGTGAAAAAGTTCTTCTCATCTCGGTTTTAAAGGATTTCCCCCCTTATCCTTAAGCTGTGACCCCTTGTCCTGGACTTCCCCAACATCGGGAACAATCTTCCTGCATCTAGCCTGTCCAACCCCTTAAGAATTTTGTAAGTTTCTATAAGATCCCCTCTCAATCTCCTAAATTCTAGCGAGTATAAACCAAGTCTATCCAGTCTTTCTTCATAAGACAGTCCTGACATCCCAGGAATCAGTCTGGTGAACCGTCTCTGTACTCCCTCTATGGCAAGAATGTCTTTCCTCAGATTAGGAGACCAAAACTGTACGCAATACTCCAGGTGTGGTCTCACCAAGACCGTGTACAACTGCAGTAGAACCTCCCTGCTCCTATACTCAAATTAACTGTCTATGATGCAAGACATTTTTAACTGTTTAGTTTAGAGATGCTGCCTGGAAACAGGCCCTTCGGCCCATTGAACGGGGTACTGATTGTGGATGATCAGCCATGATCACATTGAATGGCGATGCTGCCTCGAAGGGCTGAATGGCCTCCTCCTGCACCTGTTGTCTATTGTCTCTTGATTGAAAGATGCAGCAAGGAAACAGGCCCTTCAGGCCATCGAGCCCGTGCCGACCAGCGATCCCCACACAAACCTACTCACATTAGGGGCAATTTGCAATCAAATTTATACCAAGCCAATTATTAATCTACAAACCTGCACAACTTTGGAGCGTGGGGGGAGAAAACCGAAGATCTCGGGGAAAACCCACGGGGAGAACGTGCAAACTCCGTGCAAACAGCAGCCGCGGTCGGGATCGAACCCGGGTCTCCGGCGCTGTGAGCCAGCGACTGTGCCGCTGCATCACCGTGTCCCCCCCCTAGTTCTGTGTTTAGTATACAGATACAGCACGGAAATAGGCCCTTCGGCCCAACGAGTCCACACTGACCATCGACCGCCCGTTCACACAAGTTCCGCCCCATTACCCACCCTCTGCTCAGCAGAGGGACAATTAACCCACAAACGCGCACGTCTTTGGATTGTGAGAGGAAACGTGAGGATGTGACATCTGGGTAGAAGCCAGTAATGACTTTGGCAAACACAACCTGATTTTTTTATAACCGGCATATAATATATTCTCACCTCTAGGCATCTTTTATGATGCCGACAATAGACAATAGGTGCAGGAGGAGGCCATTCGGCCCTTCGAGCCAGCACCGGCATTCAATATGATCACGGCTGATCATCCCCAATCAGTACCCCGCTCCTGCCTTCTCCCCATAGCCCCTGACTCCGCTATCTTTAAGAGCCCTTATTTAGCTCTCTCTTGAAAGTATCCAGAGAACCTGCCTCCACCGCCCTCTGAGGCAGAGAATTCCACAGACTCACAACTCTCTGTGATAAAAAGTGTTTCCTCGTCTCCGTTCTAAATGGCTTACCCCTTATTCTTAAACTGTGTGTGGCCCCTGGTTCTGGACTCCCCCAACATCGGGAACACGTTTCCTGCCTCTAGTGTGTCCAAACCCTTAATAATGTCATATGTTTCAATGAGATATCCTCTCATCCCTCTAAACTCCAGAGTGTACAAGCCCAGCTGCTCCATTCTCTCAGCATATGACAGTCCCGCCATCCCGGGAATTAACCAGGTGAACCTACGCTGCACTCCCTCAATAGCAAGAATGTCCTTCCTCAAATTAGGGGACCAAAACTGCTCACAATTCCTCTTGTGGTCTCACTGGGGCCCTGTACAACTGCCCAAGGACCTCTTTGCTCCTATACTCAACTCCTCTTGTTATGAAGGCCAACATGCCATTCGCTTTCTTCACTGCCTGCTGTACCTGCATGCTTACTTTCTTAAACTGATGAAGTGGACTAGGTTCGGATTGGGCTGTCCCAGATTTACCCAACACAATGACCAGGGTACAACAAGTCTTCTGCAGTTGTATAGGGCTCTGGTGAGATCACATCTGGAGTATTGTGCACAGTTTTGGTCTGCTAATTTGAGGAAGGACATCCTTGTGATTGAGGCAGTGCAGCATAGGTTCACGGGATTGATCCCTGGGATGGCGGGACCGTCATATGAGGAAAGATTGAAAAGACTAGGCTTGTATTCACTGGAGTTTAGAAAGATGAGGGGATATCTTATAGAAACATATACAATTATAAAAGGACTGGACAAGCTAGATGCAGGAAAAATGTTCCCAATGTTGGACGAGTCCAGAACCAGGGGCCACAGTCCTAGAATAAAGGGGAGGCCATTTAAGACGGAGGTGAGAAAAAACCTCACCCAGAGAGTTGTGAATTTGTGGAATTCCCTGCCACAGAGGGCAGTGGAGGCCAAGTCACTGGATGGATTTAAGAGAGAGTTAGATAGAGCTCTTGGGGCTAGTGGAACCAAGATTATGAAGGGTTTGGACACGCTAGAGGCAGGGAACATGTTCCCGATGTTGGGGGAGTCCAGAGTTACTCCAGCATTTTGTGTCTATCTTCGGTGTAAACTAGCATCTGCAGTTCCTCAGATCCCGCAAACTTGCAATGCTTTTCTGAAGACCAAGTTAATCCCCGGGATGGCGGGACTGACATATGATGAAAGAATGGTTCAACTGGGCTTGTATTCACTGGAATCTAGAAGGATGAGTGGGGATCTTATAGAAACATATAAAATTGTTCAAGGGAATGGACAGGCTAGATGCAGGAATAATGTTGACAACGTTGGGGGAGTCCAGAACCAGGGGCCACACACAGTTTAAGAATAAGGGGCAAGTCATTTAGAACAGAGGCAAGGAAACGCTTTTTCTCACAGAGAGAGTTGTGAGTCTGTGGAATTCTCTGCCTCAGAGGGCGGTGGAGGCGGGTTCTCTGGATGCTTTCAAGAGAGAGCTAGATAGGGCTCTTAAAGATAGCGGAGTCAGTGGATATGGGGAGAAGGCAGGAAAGGGGTACTGACTGGGGATGATCAGCCATGATCACAATGAATGGCGGTGCTGGCTCGAAGGGCTGAATGGCCTCTACTCCTGCACCTATTGTCTATCGTAATAACTTTTCATTGTACCTTTATACAAACTAGTCTATCAGACAGACCAGCCCCCCCCACCATCGACTCCATCTACACTTGAAAAAGCAGCCAACGTAATCAAAGGCTAGTCTGAAGAAGGGTCTCGACCCGAAACGTCATCCATTCCTTCTCTCCTGATGTGCTGCCTGACCCGCTGAGTTACTCCAGCATTTTGTGTTTATCTTTGGTTTAAACCAGCATCTGCAGTTCCTTCCCACACAAACTACAATCACGTGACTCGTCCCCCCTCAAGGTGAGAATTCGGGGTTTTTTTAATTTTCTAATTTAAACAAATAATGAGTCAAATGCCAGGGCTGCTGGGACCAGGAAGTCAGGCAAGTGGAGTGAGCACATGGTCCCACCCACCCCAGCCCACTCTCACCCCAAAACAGTCACTCAGAGAGAGGGGGGGGGGAGGGGGGGGGGGAGGGGGAGAGAGAGAGAGGGGGGGAGGGGAGAGAGAGAGGGGGGGGAGGGGAGAGAGGGGGAGGGGGGGGGGGGGGGAGGGAGGAGAGGGGGGGGGGGGGGGAGGGGGAGGAGAGAGGGGGAGAGAGAGGGGGGGGGGGGGAGAGGGGGGGGGGGAGGGGGGGAGAGGGGTGGAGGTGGGGAGAGAAAGAGAGGGGGGAGGGGAGGGGGAGGAGGGGGAGGAGGGGGGAGGAGGGAGGGGGGGAGAGGAGGGGGGAGGGGGGAGAGGAGGGGGAGGGGGAATGGGAGAGAGGGGGGAGGAGGGGAGAGGAGGAGGGGGAGGAGGGGAGGAGAGGGGGGGGAGGGGGAGGAGGAGAGGGGGAGGAGGGGAGGGGGGGGGGAGAGAGGGGGAAGAGGGGGGAGGGAAAAAGGGGGAAGGGGGGGGGGAGGGGGGAGAGGGGGGAGGGGGGGAGGGGGGGAGGAGTGGGGGGAGGGGAGGGGGGAGGGAGGGGGGAGGAGGGGAGGGGGAGGGGGGGAGGGGAGGAGAGGCGAGGGGGGAGGGGGGGGGAGGGGGGGGGGGAGAGGGGGGGAGAGCGGGGAGGGGGGAGAGAGGGGGGGGAGGGGGAGAGAGGGGGGGAGGGGGAGAGAGGGGGGGAGAGGGAGAGAGGGGGGGGGGGGGGGAGAGGGGGGAGGGAGGGGGGGAGGAGAGGGGGGGGGAGGGGGGAGGGAGGGGGGGGGGAGGGGGAGAGGGGGGGGGGGGGGGGGAGAGGGGGGGGGGAGGGGGGGGGAGGAGGGGGGGGGGAGGGGGGGGGGGGGGGGGGGGGGGGGGGGGGGGGGGGGGGGGTGGGGGGTAGGTGGGGGTGGGGTGTGGGGGGGGGGGGGGGGGAGAAAGATACGCACACACTCAAAGACAAGACACACACACAGACAGGCGGGCGGGGAAGTAGTAGAGACCGCTTTGAGGAGCCGCAGAAACAGAAAAGGCCGGGCGACTGACTGCGCAAACTTTGGGGAAAGTTGAAGTAGAAGCGGCCGGGGAGAGAGAGGGGGAGGGGGAGAGTGTAGAGGGAGGGAGGGGGAGGGGGGGAGGGAGGAGGGGGGGGGGGGGGGGGGGAGGGAGGGGGGGGAGAGGGGGAGGGGGGGGAGAGAGGTGGGAGAGAGAGGAGGGGAGAGAGGGGAGAGAATGGGAGGGAGGGAGTGGAGAGGAGGAGGGGGGGGAGAAAGGGAGAGGGGGAGGGAGAGGGAGGGGGGAGAGAGAGGGAGGGAGGGGAGAGGGGGGAGAGGGGGAGAGAGGGGGGGGGGGGGAGGGGGGGGGGGGGGGGGGGGGAGGGGGGGGGGGGGGGGGGGGGGAGGGGGGGGGGGGAGGGAGGGAGAGGAGAGGGAGAGGGAGAGGGGGCGTCCCAGCATAAGACAGAGGTGAACCTTACCTTCACAAACAGCTCCACTCGCTTCTCGTCAGCCATTTCCCGCAGTGGAGAAGAAGCTCTTCCGCCCACAGGCCACACACACACACACACTCCTTGCACGCCCACCCACACCTCTTGCACACTCCTTGCACACCCAGACCGCTGTGCAGGTCCCACTCTGGGCTGGGCTGGGATCCGGGGCCGCTCTGGGTGGATGTGAGCTGAGCTGAGCTGCGCTGTAAATCGCTTCCTGACTCCACCCAGGAAACCCGACACTAACCCAGACGCGGCAATGTTCAAACCCACACAGAGAGAGCGAGAGAGAGAGAACTTGCTATTGTGTTGTACTGCTTACAGCTGCAACAACGTGTAGCATCAATAAAGGGCTATCGGCCTATTGCGAGTTTATTTACAGGTGCACTGTGTAGACTTGTATTTCTACTGATGCATTTTAAACATGTATGTCACGATTTATACTTTGGCAATATAACCATGTATTTTTTTTATCATGCCAATAAAGTAGTTAAATTGAAAAAAATTGAAGAGAAAGTGAGAGAGAGAGAGAGAAATACAGAGACAGTGAGACAGACAGAAACATAGATAGAGAGAGAGACAGAGACAGCGGGATTTTGTCGGAAGATCCTCCGTATCCAAAGGAAAAGACCAACAAACGCACGTAGGGCGGAATTAGGCAGATACCCACTGATAATAAATATCCAGAAAAGTACACTACATTTTTGGAATCACCTTAAATCTAGCCCCCCACCACCCACCACAGATACCCTCCAGTTTAAAGCCCTTGAAACACAAGAGGGGAGCCCAGAAAAGAGTTCCCTGTGTCAGTTGCTACTGAGACTAACTACCCCATATTTAGTTAAACCCTATCCAGTTAAACCCTGACTGGCAGCACCCGTTCTAATCAAGAATTTGTCTATCTCTGCCTTAAGAACATCCACTGACTTGGCCTCCACAGCCGTCTGTGGCCAGGGCCGGATTTAGATGAAGAGAGGCCCTAGGCCAGTGGTTCCCAACCTTTTTTTGGCCATGCCCCACTTAATCACCTCTAAATTCCTGATGCCCCCCCCCCCATGTGATGATATATAATTCTTATCATTTAAAAAGTGAACTCCGTTTCAGCTGAAGAAGCTTAAAACGCCAATACCTTGGTTGTAATAAATACACAATAAAGACCTTTTTTACCCCAAAAAAAATATTTACTCAAAATAACATCTGAAACATAAACTACATATGTTTACCTGATGGAAAATCCTAAAAAATAAAAATCGAAAATTTGGACCCAGACCTCCTCAGTCTCCCTCAATTGCACCCCTTAAAAATCAAATTGCCCCCCTGTTTGGCGTACGCCCCATGTTGGGAACCACTGCCCTAGGCTATTCCACTTGTGAGGCCCCTCCCAATCCCCTATGTAAGGCCCCTTCCAATCAGCCCATGAAGTCCGTCTGAAGAAGGGTTTCGGCCCGAAACGTTGCCTATTTCCTTCGCTCCATAGATGCTGCTGCACCCGCTGAGTTTCTCCAGCTTTTTTGTGTAACCCTAAATAAAGCCCATGAAGTCGATGGGTAATTCTGGCCCTAGATCTCGAGGCCCTAAGCTTAAGCTTGTGACGCTTATACGTAAATCCAGCCCTGTCTGTGGCAATGAGTTCCACAGATTCACCACCCTCTGACTAAAGAAGTTCCTCCTCACCACCTTCCTCGTTTAATTCTGAGGCCATGTCCTCTGGTCCTAGACTCTCCCACTAGTGGAAACATCCTCTCCACATCCACTCTATCGAAGCTTTTCATTATTCTGTACATCTCAATGAGGTCCCCCCCCTTAACCTTCTAAACTCCAGCAAGTACAGGCCCAGTGCCGACAAACGCTCATCATATGCTAATCCACTCATTCCTGGGATCATTCTTGTAAACCTCCTCTGGACCCTCTCCAGAGCCAGCACATCCTTCCTCAGACATGGGGCCCACATTTGCTCACAGTGCTCCCAAATATACAGTATGATTGGTGAATCTGTGTAGGGTGGTGAATCTGTGGGATTCTTTGCCACAGAAGGCTGTGGAGGCCAAGTCAAGTCAAGTCACTTTTATTTCTATAGCAGATTTTAAAAAACAACTCTCGTTGACCAAAGTGCTTTACATTTGTGGAGGTATTAACGTTATACAACAGTGGTTCATAGATTAAGTACAAACATAAATACATACATATAGCCCTACCTCAGAGGACGTCAAGAAAGGCTTGAGAGTAAAGATGAGTTTTAAGTCTCGATTTAAAAGTTGATGGAGGGGGCAGTTCTGATGGGAGGAGGGATGCTGTTCCACAGTCTAGGAGCTGCAACCGCAAAGGCGTGGTCGCCCCTGAGCTTATGCCCAGACCGCGGGATTCAGTAGCCCCCAAGTCGGCCCATCTGAGGGACCTGGAGGTGGTGTGGTGGGTAAGCAGACTTTTGATGTGGGGGGGGGCAAGCCCCTTAAGGGCTTTGTAAACATAACGAAGAATCTTGAAACTTATTCGGAACCGCACAGGGAGCCAGTGGAGAGAGGCCAGAATCGGGGTGATGTGGTCCCTTTTTTCGGTGGACAAGCTAGAGGCAGGAAACATGTTCCCGATGTTGGGGGAGACCAGAACCAGGGGCCACACACAGTTTAAGAATAAGGGGCAAGCCATTTAGAACGGAGACGAGGAAACACTTTTTCTCACAGAGAGTTGTGAGTCTGTGGAATTCTCTGCCTCAGAGGGCGGTGGAGGCCGGTTTTCTGAATATTTTCAAGAGAGAGCTAGATAGGGTTCTTAAAGATAGGGGAGTCAGGGGATATGGGGAGAAGGCAGGAACGGGGTACTGATTGGGGATGATCAGCCATGAGGGGGAATACAGGAATTTGACCAGTTCCTTTTGTGCCTGGAGTGAAGAGAACTGTCTCATCCTGAACACAACTAAGACTAAAGAGATGGTGGTTAACTTTGGTAGGTCCAAGCTCCCCCTTCAGCCGGTCAACGCTGCTGGGGCTGACATTGAGGTGGTGCAGACATATAAATACCTTGGAGTGCACCTTGATAACAAACTGGACTGGTCTGTCAACTCTGACTCCCTCTACAAAAACGGCCAGAGCAGACTCTTTTTCCCCAGAAGGCTCAAATCCTTCAATGTGTGTAATGACATGCTGCACATGTTTTACAACACTGTGGCTGCAAGTGTTATTTTCTAGGCTGTTGTCTGCTGGGGGCAACAGCATTAGTGCAAAAAACAACAAGAAGCTGGACAAACTGGTTAAACGAGCTAGCTCAGTGCTGGAGGGGAGAGTAGACTCTGGGATGGATGTGCTTGAGAGGCGTATGAGGCACAAGGTGCAGGTCATCCTGAAAAACCCCGGGCATCCCCTCCATGTAATTCTGGAGAGTCTAAAGAGCAACAAACGGCTCCTCTCCCTGCCCTGTAGAACGGAGCGGTTCAGGAGATCCTTCACCCCTGCAGCCATTAGATTTTATAATACGGACCGCTAGGCTGTAGGGGGATGCATTCTTGCAATTTTAATTTTTTAATTGTTTATTATTGGTCTTTTTAAATATTTATTGCTCTTGGGTAGTGTCCACAGTGTATTCTATGTATTTTCTGTCTGCGTTTGTTTTGAATCTGTGGGTTTGTTGGTTGGGGGCTTCTGGACATCTGAATTTCCCTGAGGGGATCAATAAAGTATTTTTTATTATTATTATTATTTATCACTGAATGGCGGTTCTGGCTCGAAGGGCCGAATGGCCTCCTGCTGCACCTATTGTCTATTGTCTAATTGTTCATTCATCCTAAACTCGGGTGAATTCACATTCATAACAAGCCAGTCATCCTACAAACCTTTGGATGGGAGGAAACCGATGATCTTGGAGAAAACCCACGCAGGTCACGGGGAGAATGTACAAACTCCACACATAATGATGTATAAACTAGAACGATGATATCATAACCCATTCTCCCGGATTGCATAAGTCGTGGTTTTGGGAGGGTGCCACGATGATTAACTGTCTATGATGCAAGACATTTTTAACTGTTTAGTTTAGAGATGCTGCGTGGAAACAGGCCCTTCGGCCCATTGAATGAATGAATGAATGAATGAATGTATGAATACATTTATTGGCCAGGTATTCACATACAAGGAATTTGCCTTGGTGCTCCGCCCGCAAGTGACAACATGACATACAGTGACAGTTACGAATGACACATAAAACTTTAAACATTAATAATAAAACATTATCGATTAATCATGTGAATTAAATAAAATACCAGAGCAAAAGGAGGCTACAGATTTTCGGTTATTGAGTAGAGCTACTGCTCGTGGAAAAAAACTGTTTTTACGTCTTTAACAGTCCGTAGAAAAGAGGGAAAATTCAAGAGTTTTTTAGGGGTCAGGCTGATGGCCCGCTCGCTTTGTAAATTGAGTCAGACCGGAGTCCCCGCACATTAACACTAGAGGCACACACATGACACACACACACACACACACACACACACCACACACCACACACACACACACACACACACACACACACAGGGCACGCACGCAGCACGCACGCACGCACGCACGCACGCACGCACACGCACGCACACACACACACCACACCCACACCACCACACACACACCCACACACACACACACACACACACACACACACACACACACACACACACACACACACACACACACACACACACACACACACACACACACATATATATACACATACACACACACACATACATGCACACACACACACACACACACACACACACACACACACACACACGTACACACACACATACACACACACACGGGTAATTTACAATTTTATCAAGCCAATGAACCTACAAACCTTTGGAGTGTGGGAGGAAACCGACGATCTCGGAGAAAACCCTCGCGGGTCAATAGACAATAGACAATAGGTGCAGGAGGAGGCCATTCGGCCCTTCAAGCCAGCACCGCCATTCAATGTGATCATTGCTGATCATCCCCAATCAGTACCCCGTCTCTGCCTTCTCCCCATATCCCCTGACTCCGCTATCTTTAAGAGCCCTATCTAGCTCTCCCTTGAAAGTATCCAGAGAACCGGCCTCCACCGCCCTCTGAGGCAGTGAAGTCAAGGAATGGGTAGTGTTTCGGGCCGAGACCCTTCCTCAGACTGAGAGTCAGGGGAAAGGGAAGACATATATTTTTTAGGCAGGGATGGATAGTTTCTTGATTAGTACGGGTGTCAGGGGTTAGGAGGGAGAGATAGATCAGCCATGATTGAATGATGGAGTAGACTTGATGGGCCGAATGGCCTAATTCTACTCCTATTCCTTCTGACCAAGCCCCACACTTACAGCTCAGCACTGCCCTCTACAGACGAAGGTGAGAGACAAGAGGAAATTCAACTTTGAATTGAAATGACTGAAAGATACAAGTCATGTCAAGTCAACTCAAGCGTGTTTGATTGTCATGTGTCCCAGATAGGACAATGAAATTCTTGCTTGCTGCAGCACAACAGAGTATAGTAGGCATAAATAAATACAGAACAGTTACCGAGAAACATAGAAACACAGACAACAGGTGCAGGAGGAGGCCATTCGGCCCTTCGAGCCAGCACCGCCATTCATTGTGATCATGGCTGATCGTCCCCAATCAGTAACCCGTGCCTGCCTTCTCCCCATATCCCTTGATTCCACCAGCCCCTGGAGCTCTATCTAACTGGTGTGCATTAAACAAGTGTATATGTCGAGTCTTTACGTGGCTTGTACACGGTGGTCATTCCAGCGAGAATCCACAGGTCCAAGGAGGGCCCAGTACTAGGTGATAGGGGCTGGCTCGATCTCTGATGTCTTAGCTGACTTGGTCTTGGATATCAGTATGAATAGGACTGCTCTTGTTCACCAAGCTTTGGAAGTCACCACTGCAAGGGTGAATGAACTGAGCTGTCTCGTCATCCGGTTAGTATGTTAACCCGTAATTACATCAACTGATGTTTTTTCCGACAGCATGCCCATTATTGATCGTTGAAGATCTGCAATATGTCCAGAGTCAGGGCTATTGTCAGATCCGCCAAATCTTTCGCAAAGGATTTGTACCTTTCGATGGTCAGGTATTGCATCAGGGTGTCATTCCAATCGTGCCATTTTCCTCGAGCACCCATTACCAATCCAAAGAATTTGATCGATGTCCCTTTAGTTATTTTGGCAATCTGTCCCCTCAGATGCTCGTCTTTCTCGGTCTTCTCCTTCCACGCACGCTCCAGTTCCATGTTGTTGCTCTCGTATCTCACTGTCACATCGACCACTGCCACTTCCTGCCCTTTGACAAATATCAAGTCGGGCTTCCACAGTCTTCCATCCTCCGCTCTAAACCTCGGTTCGATGTGGACAGTCCATCCAGGCTTAACAACCTGCGCCTTCAGTTTGTCCATGATCTTATTATGGCGCTTAATACGTGCATTTTTGACTGCGTGACATTTTCCGGAGATGTGTGCCAATGTTTCATTAGCCATTGCACACCTTCTGCACAGTTTGGCCATGTTGGGGTGGCCGTATGAAAGGGTGCATCTAGTGGGGTATAAATTGCACCTCAGTAGCAATCTCTTAATGAATACAGACTGTTTCATTCTATGATGTCCGAACAGCCATGTGTTGGATGTCGGGTCGTTCTTGTAGTATTGGATGCCGGGGCCCTGGGCCAAAAGCTTGGTCCATTTTTCGAGCACAGGATCGCCCCAGGGTTGCGTCCTCAGCCCCCTAATGTACTCCCTGTACACACATGACTGTGTGGCTAGGTTCAGCTCCAACTCATTAAGTTTGCTGATTACAGTTTGTGGTGGGGTGACACTGAGAAGGCCTACCGGTGGTGGTCTAGGGCCTAACAGATCTCAGACGAAGGAGCTGATCGACTTTAGGAGAAGGATACAAGATACATTTAATTGTCATTTGGACCCTTGAGGTCCAAAGGATGCCGTTTCTGCAGCATACATTACAAACTATAGACCCAAGCATCCTCTGTGCCAGGCCAAAAAAAACGTATCTATCCACTGCACTCTCCTCTTGAACATCAAAAAAGCCCCCGGCTGGCGATGATCCGCGGACATTAAAGCCACGCCGGGTAGGAGGGCACCGGGTCTTGGTGTTAGAGCCCCCGGCGTCAGTCCGAGCGCGCGCGGGGCAGTGTACACTCTTCGACCCCCATCGGGCGGGGGAAGTGTTGCGAGAGCCCTGAAAATCCAGGGGGGCTCCCGGTGCCCGTGTGCCGGATAGGGTGAACTGCACCAGAGTTTTAAATATCTGGGAGTCCCACATCTCTGACACCACCCCAACAAAAAATAACAAAGACTACATAAAAAACACAGACAGAAAATAATAAAACGCGGACAGACTGCAGAGGCCGCTGCTGACCAGAGTCGCGCCGCCCACCGAGGATGTACACTCCATTGAGGATAAATGGGGATCCTGTGGATAGGGTGAACTGTTTTAAATATCTGGGAGTCCACATCTCCGAGGATAGGACATGGGCATCACAAGCCTCAGCACTCGTGAGTAAGGCAAGGCAGCGCTTTTACCACCTCAGGCAATTGAGGAAATTCAGAGTGTCTCCGAGGATCCTCCAGTGCTTCTACGCAGCGGCGTGGAAAGCATCTTGTCTGGGAACATTACCATCTGGTTTGGGAATTGCTCTGCCAAGGACAAGAAGGCTCTGCAGAGAGTAGTGCGTTCGGCCGAACGCACTATGGGAACTTCACTTGCCCCCCTGCAGGAACTATACATCAGGAGGTGCAACTCCAGAGCCAACAATATCATGTGAGACCCCTTCCACCCCTGCAACGGACTGTTCCAGCTGCTACGGTCAGGCAAACGCCTCCGTTGCCATGCGGTGAGAACGGAGAGGTTGAGAAGGAGTTTCTTCCCAGAGGCCATTCGGACTGTAAATGCCTATCTCACCAGGGACTAACTCTACAGAACGTTTTTCCTTCCATTATTTATTATGTAAAATAATATGTGTGTTATGATTGTGTTTATAGTTTGTTTGGTTGTTTGTCTTTTGCACAAAAGTCCGTGAGCATTGCCACTTTCATTTCACTGCACATCTCGTATGTGTATGTGACAAATAAACTTGACTTGACTTGACTTGACTTAAAATCACCCAGTGATTTGGCCTCCACTGCCGTCTGTGGCAGGGAATTCCACAAATTCACAACTTTCTTAAATGGCCTCCCCTTTATTATAAGACTGTGGCCCCTGGTTCTGGAATCGCCCAACATCGGGAAACTTTTTCCTGCATCTAGCTTGTCCATTCCATTCCCCTGACTGTCAGTCTGAAGAAAGGTCTCCATCCCAAATGTCACCCATTCCTTCTCTCCGGAGATGCCGTCTGACCCACATTTTTCCTGCATCTAACTTGTCCAGTCCTTTTAAATAATTTTATACGTTTCTATAAGATTCCCTCTCATCCTTCTAAATTCCACAGTGTACCAGCCGCTCCATTCTCTCAGAATATGATAGTCCCGCCATCTCGGGAATTAACCTGGTGAACCTACGCTGCACTCCCTCAATAGAAAGGATGCCCTTCCTCAAAGCAGGGGACCAAAACTGCACGCAATACTCCTGATGTGGTCTCACCAGGGCCCTGTACATCTGCAGAAGGACCTCTTTGTTCCTATACTAAAATCCTTTCTTAAAGATAACAATGAATGGTGGTGCTGGCTCAAAGGGCCGAATGGCCTCCTCCTGCATCTAGTTTCTAGGAGGTCGTTGATGCTGGGACTATCCCAATGTTTAAGGAACAGTTAGATTATAGAATTTTTTGAGGATGTAACTAGTAGAGTGGGTAAGGGAGAACCAGTGGATGTGTTATATCTGGACTTTCAGAAGGCTTTCGACAAGGTCCCACATAAGAGATTTGTATACAAACTTAAAGCACACGGTATTGGGGGTTCAGTATTGATGTGGATAGAGAACTGGCTGGCAAACAGGAAGCAAAGAGTAGGAGTGAATGGGTCCTTTTCACAATGGCAGGCAGTGACTAGTGAGGTACCACAAGGCTCAGTGCTGGGACCCCAGCTATTTACGATATATATTAATGATTTGGACGAGGGAATTGAATGCAACATCTCCAAGTTTGTGGATGACACGAAGCTGGGGGGCAGTGTTAGCTGTGAGGAGGATGCTAGGAGGCTGCAAGGTGACTTGGATAGGCTGGGTGAATGGGCAAATGCATGGCAGATGCAGTATAATGTGGATAAATGTGAGGTTATCCACTTTGGTGGCAAAAACAGGAAAGTAAATTATTATCTGAATGGTGGCCGATTAGGAAAGGGCGAGATGCAACGAGACCTGGGTGTCATGGTACACCAGTCATTGAAAGTAGGTATGCAGGTGCAGCAGGCAGTGAAGAAAGCGAATGGTATGTTAGCATTCACAGCAAAAAGGATTTGAGTATAGGAGCAGGGAGGTTCTACTGCAGTTGTACAGGGTCTTGGTGAGACCACACCTGGAGTATTGCGTACAGTTTTGGTCTCCTAATCTGAGGAAAGACATTCTTGCCATAGAGGGAGTACAGAGAAGGTTCACTGGACTGATTCCTGGGATGTCAGGACTTTCATATAAAGAAAGACTGGATAGACTCGGTTTGTACTCGCTAGAATTTAGAAGATTGAGGGGGGATCTTAAAGAAACTTACAAAATTCTTAAGGGGTTGGACAGGCTAGATGCAGGAAGATTGTTCCCGATGTTGGGGAAGTCCAGAACTAGGGGTCACAGTTTAAGGATAAGAGGGAAGTCTTTTAGGACCGAGATGAGAAAATCATTTTTTACACAGAGAGTGGTGAATCTGTGGAATTCTCTGCCCACAGAAGGTAGTTGAGGCCAGCTCATTGGCTATATTTAAGAGGGAGTTAGATGTGGCCCTTGTGGCTAAAGGGATCAGGGGGTATGGAGAGAAGGCAGGTACAGGATACCGAGTTGGATGATCAGCCATGATCATATTGAATGGCGGTGCAGGCTCGAAGGGCCGAATGGCCTACTCCTGCACCTATTTTCTATGTTTCTATGTCTATGTTTCTATTAGTTCATGGATAAGAATATTAGATAACTTCAAGTTGCCCTTGCTTTACCCTCTCTCTCCGTCCCCTCCCCTTCCCAGTTCTCCGACCAGCCTTACAGTCTCCGACTACATTTTATCTCTGTTTGTTTTGTTGTCACCTTTCCCCACTTAACAATGACCTGTTCAACATTTTCCTTGATCTTATGCCTCGATTCTGCTTTGTTCTTATCGTGTTGTATGAGTGTTGGCAGAACAATTTCCCTCCATGGATAAATAAGGTGAAGTTTAGAGATACAGGGCGGAAAAACGCCCACCAGATCCGCGCCGACCAGCAAACCCTGCACACTAACACTATCCTACACCCACTAGGGACATTTTTTACATTTACCGAAGCCAATTGACAAACAAACAAACCCGTACATATTTGGAGTGTGGGAGGAAACCGAAGATCTCGGAGAAAACCCTCGCAGGTCACGGGGAGAACGTACAAACTCCGCACAGACAGCGCCCATAGTCAGGATCAAACCCGGGTCTCCGGCGCTGCATTCTTTCGGGGGCCCCCTAGAAAGTGGGGGCTCTAAACTATAACTTGTTTAACTTATACGTAAATCCGGCACTGGTGTTGAGAGGGAAAGATAGATCAACCATGATTGAATGGCAGGATAGACTAGATGGGCCAAAAGGCCTAATTCCACTCCTCGAACCCATAAACAACAGTCACCAGAATGTGGTTTGAGAACATTATTTAATGCCACAGTTATAAATTTACACAAAATCGTTGCAATTCATAACGTTCCCACAAGAATCTTACTTCAGATTTACCTCGTTATAATATCAAACCTTATTTTATCCCGGATTTCAGACACCCTCAGCTAAAGCAGTCTAATTCAGTATTAATGTCACGTGTACCGAGGTACAGTGAAAAGCTTTTGTTGCGTGCTATCCAGTCAGCGCAAAGACAATACATGATTACAATCAAAACAGTCCACAGAGTACAAACAGGCAATGATAGCCCACTGCTATTACACATTCAAATCAGTTATTCAGCAGAGCAGGAGCCAAGAATTTGTGCAAAATAAAAGCTCTATAGAAGACAATATTTGTTCAACTGTGCCACAATGGCGGATATACAGCATGCAAAATAGGTGGTGACTGTTCGTCTATTTAATGTTAAAATATTCATGGTTCCAGTGGGAGGAGGGGGAAGGAAAAAAAGATAAATATGTAAATTCACAAAATCCGGCCAACTATTTGACGAATAAAAGCACGAGTTTGAAAAGGTTCCGTTTTTTTTTGTGTGGCACTAATTCGGAGCCAAAACAGAAGTGGGGTGGGGGGGGGGGGGGGGGGAGGGTCAGATGGGACCTCATTGAAACTTACCGAATAAATAGTGAAAGGCCTGGATAGAATGGGTGTGGAGAGGATAGACACTGGACAATAAATAATAGGTGCAGCAGGAGGCCATTCAGCCCTTCGAGCCAGCACCACCATTCAATGTGATCAAGGCTGATCATCCCCAATCAGTACCCCGTTCCTGCCTTCTCCCCATATCCCCTGACTCCGCTATTTTTAAGAGCCCTATCTAGCTCTCTCTTGAAAGCATCCAGTGAACCGGCCTCCATCGCCCTCTGAGGCAGAGAATTCCACAGACTCACAACTCTCTGTGAGAAAAAGTGTTTCCTCGTCTCCATTCTAAATGGCTTACCCCTTATTCTCAAACTGTGGCCCCTGGTTCTGGACTCCCCCAACATCGGGGACATGTTTCCTGCCACTAGCGTGTCCAAACCCTTAACAATCTCATATGTATCAATGAGTTACCCTCTCATCCTTCTAAACTCCAGAGTGCACAAGCCCAGCCATTCCATTCTCTCAGCATATGACAGTTCCGCCATCCCGGGAATTAACCTTGTAAACCTACGCTGCACTCCCTCAATAGGAAGAATGGCCTTCCTTATTTATTGCCAGTGCTAGTGTCGAGTTATCGGCTTAAAACATTATTATTCTGAAATGTAGGGCAAGGAAAATTACTGAAGGATTAGAGATTACAGTGCCTTGTGACAGCATATGTAAGCAAGGTCTATGACTATGTCAATAATATTAAACACTAGAAGCAGAAGTAATTAATAATGTATGACTGATGTATATGAAAAGTCTTTTTACTATAATATGTAACTATACTTTATAATATGTCTACTTCTAATAAATAAATAAATAAAATAATAATATTATACACCTTAGCCAGAGGCCCCCTAGATTTCGAGGTTCTTGACTTCAGCCTAGACCCTGGTTCGATCCTGACAGCAGGCGTTTGTCTATGCATTCTCCCGGTTGGAGTGTGGGAGGAAACCGAAGATTTCGGAGAAAACCCACGCAGGTCACCGCAGACGTGTAGGTTAATTGGCTTGGTATAAATGTAAATTGTAAATTGTCCCTAGTGTGTGTGTGCGCATGTAGGTTTGGGTTAATGTGCGGGGATCGCTGGTCGGCGTGGACACAGTGGGCTGCAAAGCCTGTTTCCGCAATGTATCCTCAAACTAATCTAGGGACAATTTACAATGTTCTTACAGACATGGATCTTATGGATTCTTATAGGGATTGGACAAGTTAGATGCAGCAAAAATGTTCCCCATATGGGGGGGGGGAGGGGGAGTCCAGAATCAGGGGGTCACACAGTTGGAAAATAAGGCGTAGGCCATATAGGACTGAGATGAGGAAAAACCCCTTCACTCGAAGAGAGTTGTGAGTCTGTGGAAATCTCTGCCACAGAAGGCAGTGGAGGCCGATTCACTGGATGTTTTCAAGGTAGACTCACCTTAATTCCCGGCAAAGAAGACAATTTTTTTTTTACCCTAAATTAAGGCTTGAATAATCACCAGTGTCCTGTAGGCCGCAGGCTAGGCTGTTCATAGGCTGATTATTGCAGGCGTGTCAAACTCATTTTATGTCACGGGCAAAATGCGACTTCACGTCCCAGTCTGGCATCGGAGAAATCATCCCTCAGGCCGGATGGGATCCGTAGCGGATCGGATGCAGCCCGCGACTTTGACAATGGAAATGGCCACCACCACATACTATCTAAATGGTGTCAAGTTTGGAAAAGGGGAAGTACAACGGGATCTGGGGGGTCCTTGTACATCTGTATATGAAAGTAAGCATGCAGGTACAGCAGGCAGCGAAGAAAGCAAATGGCATGTTGGCCTTTATAATAAGAGGAATCGAATATAGGAGCAAAGAGGTCCTTCTGCAGTTGTACAGGGCCCTAGTGAGACCACACCTGGAGTATTGTGTGCAGTTTTGGTCCGCTAATTTGAGGAAGGACATTCTTGCTATTGAGGGAGCCCAGCATAGGTTTACAAGGTTAATTCCCGGGATGGCGGGACTGTCATATGCTGAGAGAATTGGAGCGGCTGGGCTTGTACACTCTGGAGTTTAGAAGGATGAGAGGGCATCTCATTGAAACATATAAGATTGTTAAGGGTTTGGACACGCTAGAGGCAGGAAACATGTTCCTGATGTTGGGGGAGTCCAGAACCAGGGGCCACACAGTTTAAGAATAAGGGGTAAGCCATTTAGAACGGAGACGAGGAAACACTTTTTTCCCCACAGAGTGGTGAGCCTGTGGAATTCTCTGCTTCAGAGGGCGGTGGAGGCCAGTTCTGTGGATGCTTTCAAGAGAGAGCTAGATAGGGCTCTTAAATAGCGGAGTCAGGGGATATGGGGAGAAGGCAGGAACGGGGTACTGATTGGGGATGATCAGCCATGATCACATTGAATGGCGGTGCTGGCTCGAAGGGGCGAATGGCCTACTCCTGCACATATTGTCTATTGTCACCATGGCCAATGGAAATGGCTGCCACCACGGCGAATGTCTAATTTAGCGACACAAAATGGCGGCGCGCCTTCGACGCAGGTGCATCTTCATTCCCGGGAAATACGGTAGATTTATCTCTTGGGGTTAACAAAATCAAGGGATATGGGCAGAAAGGCAGGAACGGGGTACCGATTGGGGATGATCAGCCATGGTCATGTTGAACGGTGGTGCTGGCTCGAAGGGGCCGAATGGCCTACTGCCTCGCCTATTTCCTATGGAATGTCACAGATTCGACCAGCTCCTATGGTTCCTTCCTACAAAGATTCCGCAGATGCAGTTTGCAGCTGAGGAAAGGTGGGAATACCTGGCCGACAAGGGGGGGGGGGGGGGGGGGGAATTGGGGAGAGATCCCGACTAGAAGGCCAGAAACCGGGCAAGAACCATGATGGGAATGGCAAGCACGGAGGCTTGGACTGCCGAGGCCCCATTGCACGAATCCACATCGCAACACTGAATAATGGTGGTGTACGCAGCATGGAGATAAATGTCGGTGACCTCCTTCCCACAGTTTCTCGTCTTGGTGCAGCCAGAGGTGTATAACATTCCGAAACCTGGGAAAAAAAAGGGAAGAGAAGATAAATCAGCCACGGACCCACATAGAGAATTGTGAGTCTGTGGAATTCTCTGCCTCAGAGGGCGGTGGAGGCCTTTTCTCTGGATACTTTCAAGAGAGAGCTAGATAGGGCTCTTAAAGATAGCTGAGTCAGGGGATATGGGGAGAAGACAGGAACGGGGTACTGATTGGGGATGATCAGCCATGATCACATTGAATGGCGGTGCTGGCTCGAAGGGCCAAATGGCCTCCACCTGCACCTATTGTCTAGAGGTTTGTCCGTTTATTCTGAGGCACTAGACTCTCCCACTAGTGGAAACACCCTCTCCACATTCACTCCAACTTTAGTTGAGAGATACAGCATGGAAACAGGCCCTTCGGCCCACCGTGTCCACACCGACCAGTGATCCTCCGGACACTTACACTAGCCAACACACACTAGGGACAATTCACTATGATCCCAAGCCAATTAACCTACAAACCTGTACGTCTTTGGAGTGTGGGAGGAAACCCGAGATCCTGGAATAGACCCACGCAGGTCACGGGGCGAACGTACAAACTCTGTACAGACAGCACCCGCGGTCAGGATCGAACCTGGGCTTCCGGCGCTGTGAGGCAGCAACTCTACCGCTACGCCACCATGCAAGTAAGCAAGCCCACTCTGGAACAGGTTACAAGAGCAACTTGGTCAACACCTGCGGTCATTTGGGTGTCAGGGAGAGAAGGCGGGAGAATGGAGTTAAGAGGGAGAGAGATCAGCCATGAATGAATGGCGGAGGAGGCCTGATGGGCCGAATGGCCTAATTCTGCTCCTAATAACGTGAACATTTCACGGGGGAAGGAACAATGGGGAACTAGCGTGGGGGAAGGTGGGCAGGAGAACAATGGGGGACCTGGCGTTGGGGTACTTAGTCAGCGCCCTTTATGTAGCATTTATTTTGCATACCCTGGAACTTGTCACATCTCTATACTATTAAAAGTTTCATCTTGTATATATGTATGTATACGTGTGTGTGTGTCATCTGTGTCTTTCTACCTTCGCCAAAACGCCACGTGCTAGTGGAGGAATGTTCACACGTTATTAATCATATTACCCCCTTCGACAAAATAAACTGCTTCACTTCACATTACATGCTGTATGTCACAAGTTATAGCGTTTTAAATATAGCAAAACCAACTTTTCCAACGCTAAACTTCCTTCAACCCGCTTCGAGTGACGTTACACAGGGGCGAGTGGGCAGCCACCGGTGATGTCAGGGGGAGGGCTACATTTAAATTAACGTTCCGCTTTCACCAACCCGGGCTTCTACCCAAGACGCCCCGGCTGGGGTCCTCAGTGGGCGGCGCAACCAACGTTGCAGCGGCTACTGCAGTCCGTCTGTCTTTCTTTTATTTTTGTCCCGTTGAATGTATAGTTTGTTGTGGTTTTTATATTGTTTTTAGCTGTGTATATGTGGTGGGGGGGGGACTTTTAAATCTCTTCCCTGTACGGGGGAGCCGACCTTTCCCAGTCGGGTCTTTGTTGTCATTGGGGCCTAGCACCGTGGAGCGGCCTCAAACCGGAACGGCCTGGGGGCTCCAGTCGCGGAGCCTGCGGACTTACCATCGTGGAGCTGGCCGGCTTCGGAGCGTGGAGAGCTGTGGTGGTGCGCGGCTGCGACCCGACTCCGGAGCTGCAGGGCCCGGTGGACGGTGACATCGGGAGCTCGCGGGTCCCTGGTGGGAGACCGCTTTTCGGAGCTCCTGCATCGGCAACTTCTCCCGCCCGAGTTGCGGGGTTGAAAACGACCCGGAGCAGGGGTCTTACATCATCGATCGGCATGGCTTTAACGGCTGCCGGACTTACCATCATCCGCCGGGGGCTCCAACATTGAGACCCGGAGCGCGGCCTTGCATCGCCTGGCGTGGCCTTAACGGCCGCGGGACTTACCCTCGCCCGCCGGGGGTTTTAACAACCGGAGAAGAATGGAACACAGGGGAGAGACAAGACTTTGCCTTCCATCACAGTGAGGAGGAGATTCACTGTGATGGATGTTTGTGTAAATTGTGTGTCTTGGTTCTTTTCTTGTTGTATGACTGCAGAAACCAAATTTCGTTTGAACTTCATTTGAGGATCAAATGACAACAAATAAATTGTATATATATATATTGTTGTATACATTCCGCAGCCATCAAGGAGGCGCCGAGACCGTGGGCGGTGAAGGAGACATCGAGAGCGCAGGGGTGAGGCCTCGCCGTGATGGGCCCGCAGCAGCAGTCGGGGAAAGATACTGGGGAGGTGAGGGATTGATGGAGAGGGTAGTTGCCACATTTACACTCCCTCTCCCCTCCCTATGACAGACTAGATGGGCCGAATAGCTCGATTCCACTCCTCATACCCATAAACAACAGTCACCAGAATGAGGTTTGAGAACATTTTTTAATGCCGCAGTTATAAATTTACACAAAATCGTCGCAATTCATAACGTTCCCACAAGAATCTTACTTCAGATTTACCTCGTTATAAAATCAAACATCATTTTATCCCGGATTTCAGACACCCTCAGCTAAAGCAGTCTAATTCAGTATTAATGTACAGTGAAAAGCCTTGTTGTTGCGTGCTATCCAGTCAGCGCAAAGACAATACATGATTACAATCAAAACCGTCCACAGAGTACAAACAGGCAATGATAGCCCACTGCTATTACACATTCAAATCAGTTATTCAGCAGAGCAGGAGACAAAAAATTTTTTTTTTTTTTTTTTTTTTTAAAAAGCACTGCACAGGACAATACTTGTTCAACTGTGTCACAATGGAAGATATACAGCATGCAAAATAGGTGGCGAGTGTTCGCCTTTTTAATAAAAATATTCATGGTTACAGTGGGAGGAGGGGGAAAAAAAAAACCCCACAAAAAACACAAATTCACAAAAACCGGCCAACTATTTGTCAAATAAAAGCAGAGTTTAAAAAGCATCCGATTTTTTTTTGCGTGGCACTATTTTGGAGGCAAAACCTGGGCTTCAGAGTACAGATTTCTTCAGCAGATAGCAAAACAGAAGTGGGGAGGTGGGGGAGGGGGGAAATTGGGGAGAGATCCCGACTAGAAGGCCAGAAACCGGGCAAGAACCAGGATGGGAATGGCAAGCATGGAGGCTTGGACTGCCGAGGCCCCGTTGCACAGATCCACATTGCAACACTGAGTAGCTGTGGTGTAGGAAATGGTGAGATAGCTTTCGGTGGCCACCTTCCCACAGTTTTCATTCTTGGTGCAGCCGGAGGTGAATATGTTTATAAAACCTGGGGGGAAAAAAAGAAAACAAAAAAGGGAAGAGAAGATAAATCAGCTACGGACCCACACAGAGAGTTGTGAGTCTGTGGAATTCTCTGCCTCAGAGGACGGTGGAGGCCTGAGAGATACAGCATGGAAACAGGCCCTTTGGCCCACCGTGTCCACGCCGACCAGTGATCCTCCAGACACTTACACTAGCCAACACACACTAGGGACAATTCACAATGATACCAAGCCAATTAACCTACAAACCTGTACGTCTTTGGAGTGTGGGAGGAAACCCGAGATCCTGGAATAGACCCACGCAGGTCACGGGGCGAACGTACAAACTCTGTACAGACAGCACCCGCGGTCAGGATGGAACCTGGGCCCCCGGCGCTGTGAGGCAGCAACTCTACTGCTGCGCCACCATGCAAGTAAGCAAGCCCACTCTGGAACAGGTTACAAGAGCAACTTGGTCAACACCTGCGGTCATTTGGGTGTCAGGGAGAGAAGGCGGGAGAATGGAGTTAAGAGGGAGAGAGATCAGCCATGATTGAATGGCGGAGGAGGCCTGATGGGCCGAATGGCCTAATTCTGCTCCTAATAACGTGAACATTTCATGGGGGAAGGAACAATGGGGAACTAGCGTGGGGGAAGGTGGGCAGGAGAACAATGGGGGACCTGGCGTTGGGGTACTTAGTCAGCGCCCTATATGTAGCATCTATTTGCATACCCTGGAACTTGTCACATCTCTATACTATTAAAAGTTTCATCATGTAAGTATGTATGTATATGCGTGTGTCGTCTGTGTCTATCTAACTTCGCCAAAACGCCACGTGGTAGTGGAGGAATGTTCACACGTTATTAATCATATTACCCCCTTCAACAAAATAAACTGCTTCACTTCACATTACATGCTGTATGTCACTATTTATAACCATATAACCATATAACAATTACAGCACGGAAACAGGCCATCTCGGCCCTACAAGTCCATGCCGAACAAATTTTTTCCCCTTAGTCCCACCTGCCTGCACTCGTACCATAACCCTCCATTCCCTTCTCATCCATATGCCTATCCAATTTATTTTTAAATGATACTAATGAACCTGCCTCCACCACTTCCACTGGGAGCTCATTCCACACCGCCACCACTCTCTGCGTAAAGAAGTTCCCCCTCATATTACCCCTAAACTTCTGTCCCTTAATTCTGAAGTCATGTCCTCTTGTTTGAATCTTCCCTATTCTCAAAGGGAAAAGCTTGTCCACATCAACTCTGTCTATCCCTCTCATCATTTTAAAGACCTCTATCAGGTCCCCCCTTAACCTTCTGCGCTCCAGAGAATAAAGACCTAACTTATTCAACCTATCTCTGTAACTTAGTTGTTGAAACCCAGGCAACATTGTAGTAAATCTCCTCTGTACTCTCTCTATTTTGTTGACATCCTTCCTATAACTGGGCGACCAAAATTGTACACCATACTCCAGATTTGGTCTCACCAATGCCTTGTACAATTTTAACATTACATCCCAGCTTCTATACTCAATGCTCTGATTTATAAAGGCTAGCATACCAAAAGCTTTCTTTACCACCCTATCTATATGAGATTCCACCTTCAAGGAACTATGCACGGTTATACCCAGATCCCTCTGTTCAACTGTATTCTTCAATTCCCTACCATTTACCATGTACGTCCTATTTTGATTTGTCCTGCCAAGGTGTAGCACCTCACATTTATCAGCATTAAACTCCATCTGCCATCTTTCAGCCCATTTTTCCAAATGGCCTAAATCACTCTGTAGACTTTGGAAATCCTCTTCATTATCCACAACACCCCCTATCTTGGTATCATCTGCATACTTACTAATCCAATTTACCACACCTTCATCCAGATCATTGATGTACATGACAAACAACAAAGGACCCAACACAGATCCCTGAGGCACCCCACTAGTCACCTGCCTCCAACCCGATAAACAGCCATCCACCATTACCCTCTGGCTTCTCCCATTCAGCCACTGTTGAATCCATCTTGCTAATCCTGCATTTATACCCAACAGTTGAACCTTCTTAACCAACCTTCCATGAGGAACCTTGTCGAAGGCCTTACTAAAGTCCATATAGACAACATCCACTGCTTTACCCTCGTCAATTTCCCTAGTAACCTCTTCAAAAAATTCAAGAAGATTAGTCAAACATGACCTTCCAGGCATTATAGCGTTTTAAATAGAGCAAAACCAACTTTTCCAACGCCAAACTTCCTTCAACCTGCGGGGAAAGGAAAGAGGGATTGGGGCGGGGAGGAGGAGATGGGAAAGACTCTGGGGAGGTGACGGGGAGTGGATTGATGGAGAGGGGGAAGGGAGGTAAGTTGCCACATTCACACTCCGTCTCTCGCCCCCTCCCTCTGTACCCTCCCTCCCCCTCTCTACCGTCACTCCCTCCCTCTCTACCTTCCCTCCCACTATACCCCCTACCCCTGCACCCCCCCCCCCCTCCCTCTCTGGAGATTGAAGAGGGAGGGTGAGGAGGAGTGAGTGCTGGGGGATGAAGGGAAATGAGCCACGCCTGTGCAGTTGGGGGCTATGTGTGAGTGGTGGAATAATGATGAGTTGGGGGCTATGTGTGTGGTAGAATGAGTTGGGGGCTATGTGTGAGTGGTGGAATATTGCATTGGGGGAGCAGACCCAAGACCCGGGTCTGCACTTTATCTAGTGTTGCAATAAAGTATTCAATATAAAGTATTCAATTAGTTCCAACATGGAGCTCAAAGAAGGTGGTTTTACCTGCAGTGAAGTTCCTGGAGAAACACGACTCATTAACAGCACAGGTAGCCGTGGTGATACATAGTGAAGAAGTCAAGCCACATTGAAAGCATTCCAGGCCGGTGCCTAAAGACACAAGAAAATAAGCAAGATTCAACAGCAAGAAAGAAATCAAAAGAATTGAAGAGTTCGTACTCCTCAAACTGCGGAGCATCCTGGACAATACAGCTCACCCCCCTATGTGACACACTGGTCAACCTGAGGAGCACCTTCAGCAACAGACTGGTTCCACCAAGATGCTGCACAGAACGCCACAGGAGATCCTTCTTCCCCGTGGCTATTAAACTGTACAACTCCTCCCCCTTCTGTCATGGGGTCGATTGAGACAGACTCCCACCCCCCCCCCCCCCCCCCCCCCTCTGATTAATTTCCCTCCTGGGGTAAATAAAAGTTCTATCATATCATAATTAACAGACAGGAAGACTCCAGTTCAGCTTCGACACGAGACGCTGGAGTAATTACATTTTATCTCTGTTTGCTTTGATATCATCTTCTCCCAGCTAACAATGATCTGTTCTATATATTCCTTGATCTCAATCCCCTTTGTCCTGTTTTCACACCCTGCACTTCCTTATCAGTATCTCCCTCTCCCCTGACATCAGTCTGAAGAAGGGTCTGGACCCAAAGTGTCACCCATTCCTTTTCCACAGAGATGCTGCCTGTCCCGCTGAGTTACTCCAGCATTTTAGGCAATAGACTGGTGCGTGTGGCATCATTAGAATACTCAGCGGTGCACGGCAGGACGTTGATGCACTGTGACGTGACCATGCATCACCACACGATACACGCGAGACGTCGGGACGCCAGCGTACGATGCAAATGCGTCAGCGTGCGTACCCAATACGAAGGCGTGTGTACACAATGTGTCACGCAGGTGGCGTGCGAGGATTCCGTTCCGGTGCTAAATCCTGTAGCGCCACGCGATACCGCACACCACCGCATGCAATTGCACGCCTCACCATGCGTGACACATGCGCACCCCGCGCGTAGACCTAATTTACATATAACGCGCAAATGAGGCTCAAATGACGTCCATGTGGGACAGGCCCTTCAGTGGCAGAATATACAAGCCCGTCTGGAGCCGTTCTAAACATGCACGCAAGGTGGACTCCGCACTGAACACTGGCCGCAGGATCACCACAGGATGCCCTATTCCGACAAAGATTGCACATCCATACGAGCTGGCAGGCGTCGATGAACCATCTCGTAGTAGAATGCCCCAATGCTGACACAGACCCGTCACCCAACATGCCAAAAATGCTGCAGAAACTCAGAGGGTGAGGCAGCATCGATGGAGCGAAGGAATAGGCGACTTTTCGGGTCGAGACCCTTCCTCACTACTTTGAAGAAGTTCTCCTCCTCTCTCCGAAAAATCGCCACCCGAAACGTCATCTATTCCCTCGTTCCACAGACGCTGCCTCACTTGCCGAGTTTCTCCAGCATTTATGTCTAACTTCGATTTCTCCAGCATCTGCAGTTCCTTCTCAACCGACACGCCAAGAAATGCTTGAAGAGCTGGAACAGCTTCACGGAACTTGAGCCAACCATGCCGGGCACCATAATGCCCCTGTCCCACTTACGAAACCTGAACGGAAACCTCTGGAGACTTTGCGCCACACCCAAGGTTTCCGTGCGGTTCCCAGAGGTTTTTAAATCAGTCTCCCCACCTGCTTCCACTACCTGCAACCTCCTGCAACCTCCGGGAACCGTGCGGAAACCTTGGGTGGGGCGCAAAGTCTCCAGAGGTTTCTGTTTAGGTTTCCTAAGTGGGACAGGGGCATAACCAAACACCAGACAGCACCAGGACACCACCTGCCTTAAGGCGCTGTCCCACTGTACGAGCTAATTCAAGAGCTCTCCCGAGTTTCCCCTGATTCGAACTCGGAGGCTTACGGTAATGGCCGCTCGTAGGTACTGGGGGCGCTCGTGAACATTTTTCAACATGTTGAAAAATCTTCACGAGATTACCGCGTTTCCCCGAGTACCTGCCGTTAGCGTTGCGAGCCGCTAAGTGCCAAATGAGCTCGTACAGTGGGACAGGCCCCTTTATGCTACCCGACAAGCCTGACCTGTCTCTGCACTCGAGTGGGACATTGCGGACTCTGCCTGAAGAAGTGGGGACCTATCGGACTCTGACAGTGCAACTGTGGAGACAATGGCCCACCTACTGACCTGTGGCAGAGAGACACGCACTGCGGACCAATGATCTCCGCAGAGGCACAGATACGGCACTGGCCGTGGCAAACGATGGCAAAACTTCGTCTGACACAAACGAGCAAAAAGCAGAAGCGCCAAGTTGGGAAAAGGGGAAGTACAACGGGTTCTGGGGGTCCTTGTACATCAGCCTATGAAAGTAAGCATGCAGGTACAGCAGGCAGTGAAGAAAGCGAATGGCATGTTGGCCTTTATAGCAAGAGGAATCGAGTATAGCAGCAAAGAGGTCCTTCTGCAGTTGTACAGGGCCCTAGTGAGACCACACCTGGAGTATTGTGGGCAGTTTTGGTCCCCTAATTTGAGGAAGGACATTCTTGCTATTGAGGGAGCCCAGCGTAGGTTCACCAGGTTAATTCCAGGGATGGCGGGACTGTCATATGCTGAGAGAATGGAGCAGCTGAGCTTGTACACTCTGGAGTTTAGAAGGATGAGAGGGCCACGGTAGAGGCAAGAAACATGTTCCCGATGTTGGGGAAGACTAGAACCAGGGGCCACACAGTTGAAGAATAAGGAGTAAGCCATTTAGAACGGAGACGAGGAAACACTTTTTCGCACAGAGAGTGGCAAGTCTGTGGAATTCTCTGCCTCAGAGGGCGGTGGAGGCCGGTTCTCTGGATACTTTCAAGAGAGAGTTAGATAGGGCTCTTAAAGATAGCGGAGTCAGGGGATATGGGGAGAAGGCAGGAACGGGGTACTGATTGGGGATGATCAGGCATGATCACATTGAATGGCGGTGCTGGCTCAAAGGGCTGAATGGCCTACTCCTGCACCTAGTGTCTATTGAATTAGCTCATTAAAGCCTTGCCAGTTCTTTCCAGAATTTCCATCCAATTCCAACTGGGAACCACCCATCTACAAGTCCCATCGCTCCAATAACTTTCCCCAAAACCATATGTACCGTCTCAGTCTATCAACTCTCACAGGAACCTCACCACCTCCTGTTAATCTTCCGGCCATTAGCTTCCATCACAGTTTTGAAACAATTCTTTAAGTATTAGGCTTTAGGAGACACAACCTATAAACATGCCTTTCCAGGTGAGGCAGAGGTTTACCTGCACCTCCTCCAACCTCATCTACTGCATCCACTGCTCTAGGTGTCGGCTGCGCTACATCGGTGAGACCAAGCGCAGGCTTGGCGATCGCTTCACCCAACACCTCCGCTCAGTTCACAATAACCAACCTGATCTCCCGGTGGCTCAGCAATTCAACTCCCCCTCCCATTCCCAATCCGACCTTTCTGTCCTGGGCCTCCTCCATGGCCAGAGTGAGTCCCACCGTAAATTGGAGGAGCAGCACCTCATATTCCGCTTGGGCAGTTTACACCCCAGCGGTATAAACATTGACTTCTCCAATACCACATCCGTTGTTTAAGATGTGGACTCTTATACATAGGCGAGACCGAACGCAGACTAGTATACACACCCAAGCCAATTAACCTACAAGCCTGTACGTCTTTGGGGTGTGGCAGGAAACTGAAGATCTCAGAGGAAAAAAAGTTTTATTCTACTGTATATGTTGTTTTAAAAATGAGTCATAGAGTGATGCAGCGTGGAAACAGGCCCTTCGGCCCAACTTGCCCACACCGGCCAACATGTCCCAGCTAGTCCCACCTGCCTGCCTTTGGTCCATATCCCTCCAAACCTGTACTACCTGTCTAACTATTTCTTAAACATTGGGATAGTCCCAGCCTCAACTACCTCCTCCGGCAGCTTGTTCCATACACCCACCGCCCTCTGTGAGAAAAAGTTACCCTACAGATTCCCATTAAATCTGTTCCCCTTCACCTTAAACCTGTGTCCTCTGGTCCTCGATTCACCTACTCTGGGCAACAGATTCTGTGCATCCACCCGATCTATTCTTCTCATGATTTTATACATAAAGTGGGCCTCATTTGGTGACGGGGAGAAGGCGGATGAGAGGGAAAGAGAGATCAGCCATGATTGAATGGTGTAGACTTGATGCGCCGAATGGCCCAATTCTGCCCCCATCACTTCTGAAGAGCTCAAGACAAGGGAGCAGAATCAGGCCATTCAGCCCACCGTGTCTGATCTAACATTCAATCAAGGCTGATCCATCTTTCCCTTACTAATTGGGAACGTGATATTCCAGGTCGGGACTATCACCTATCGATGTTCATATCCATAGATCAAGCATATCCATGTCCTCTGGAGATGCTGCTTGACCCACCATTACTCCAGCACTTTGCGCATTTTTATTTGTAAACCAGCACCTGCAGTTCCCCCTCTCAACCCCATTCTCCATTCTAACTTTTGACGCCCTTCCTAATCAAGAATCTGTCAATTTCCGCTTTTAAAACCCAATGCCACTGCCGTCTGTGGCAATGAATTTCACAAGATTCACCACCCTCTGGCTAAAGAAATTCCTCCGAATCTCTATCCTAAAGGTACTTCCTTTGATTCTGAGGTATTAGCGTAGAGATACTAATTGTTATTTCTTTTAGTTCATTCTTTAAAAAAAAACTATACCGGGGACGTTTTGGTCTCCCAATTTGAGGAAGGACATTCTTGCCATCGAGGGAGTGGAGGGAGTGCAGCGTAGGTTCACCAGGCTAATTCCTGGGATGGCGGGATTGTCATATGATGAAAGAGTGGGTGGACTGGGCTTGTATTCACAAGGATGAGAAGGGATCATATAGAACCAAAAAAAAATCTTAAGGGATTGGACAGGCTAGATGTAGGAAAAATGTTTCCAATATTGGGGGGGGGGGGGGGGGGGGTCCAGAACAAGGGGGTCACAGTTTAAGAATAAGGGGAAAGACGCCCATTTAGGACTGAGATGAGGAAAAACATTTTCACCCAGAGACCCATTCAATATGGTTATGGCTGACCTTCCAAAATCAGTACCACATTCCTGCTTTCTCCCCATATCCCTTTAGTCCCAACTCTCCCTTGAATACATCCAGTGAATTGGCCTCCACTGCCTTCTGTGGCAAAGAATTCCACAGATTCACAATTCTCTGGTTGAAAAAAAGTTTTCCCTCATCTCAGTCCAAAACGGCCTGCCCCTTATTCTTAAACTGTGTGACCCCCCTGGTTCTGGACTCCCCCAACATGGGGAACATTTTTCCTGCATCTAGCCTGTCCAATCCATTAATGGGCCCGTCCCACTTAGGCAACTTTTTTGGCAACTGCCAGCACCCGTCACAGCTCGCCGAAGATTTTCGACACGTTGCAAACCCAGCGGCAACCAGAACAAGGCACGACTATTTGGGCGACTACTCACGACCATACAGGCTTCACCCCGCGACATGGTCGCCTGTATGGTCGTGAGTCGTCTCCTCAGTCGCCCAAAGAGTTGTAGCGTCTTTCGGGTCCCCACTGGATTTTCAACACGTTGACATTTTTCGGCGAGCTGCAACGACCTACGACGGGTGCAGACAGTCGCCGAAAAAGTCGCACGAGTGGGACAGGCCCACGAGAATTTTACATGTTTCTGTAAGATCCCCTCCTCATCTTTTCTAAATTCCAGTGAATACAAGCCGGATCCACCCATTCTTTCATCACATGTCAATCCCCGGCAGGGCGTGGCAGTCCATAGTGAATGACTCATTGATCACAGCTCAGCAGCAGAGGGGCCCCAAGATTGAAGGTTGCTGCAGCAGTTTGCATAACCTGTGCCTGGAGGGGGAGGGGGGGGGGGTGCAGGGAGGGAGAGAGGAACTAAATGGTGAACACAATCGGGGGGGGGGGGGGGGGGGGTGGGGGGGGGGAGGGAGATGGAGGGGGAGGGGAAGGAAAGTAAATGGTGAACACAATCGGGAGGGTGGGGGGGGGGGGGGGGGGGAAGGGGTAAATCAGTGAATACAGGCAAGGGGAAGAAGGTGTGGGGTTGCCGATAGGCAGATAGACAAAGGCGAGAGACAAGAGCATGAGGTACGCAACAGACGGTTTTGAGTTTGGCAAATTGTGAAGCAGGAGGAAGGAATGGAGGCGAGAGCTGAGTGCAAGTCTGGGCAGGGCACCAGCGGAAAGGGAGGGGGAAGGAAGAAGGAGGAAGGGCAATTCTCCACACAATTGAAGAAATCAATGCTTTTACCAACCAGCTGTAAAAAACTTAAGCGATGATTTGCATCCAAGTTGGGTAAACAGATATCAAAGTGGCCCCACCCAAGACCTCGTCTGTCTAGTCTCTCCACAGATACGAGGCACAAAAAGCTGGAGAAACTCAGCGGGTCAGGCAGCATCTCCGGAGAGATGGAATAGATGACGTTTCGGGTGGAGACCCATCTTCAGACTGAAGGGTCTCGACCCAAAACGTCACCTATTCCTTCGCTCCACAGATGCTGCCTCACCCGCAGTTTCCCCAGCATTTTTGTCTACCTTCGATTTTTTTTCCAGCATCTGCAGTTCTTTCTTAAACATACTTAATCATTTAACACACTTTTAGATCATGCTGCCTTCAAAATCAGAAACATATGTTTTTTTTCCCCTTGTTTTCAAAGGACAGCATCATATAACATAGAAAAATAGGTTCAGGAGCTGGCCCTCAATATCACTGTATGTACCACTGTTTGTAGCACATTTAAGAATAAGGGGCAAGCCATTTAGAACGGAGACGAGGAAACACCTTTTCACACAGAGAGTTGTGAGTCTGTGGAATTCTCTGCCTCAGAGGCCGGTTGAGGCACGTTCTCTGGATGCCTTCAAGAGAGAGTTAGATAGGGCTCTTAAAGATAGCGGAGCCAGGGGATATGGGGAGAAGGCAGGAACGGGGAACTGATTGTGGATGATCAGCCATGACCACGGTGCTGTATCGAAGGGCCGAATGGCCAACTCCTGCACCTATTGTCTATTGGTAGTACCTGCACTAATGTAAAGCACTTTGGTCAACGAGACTTGGTTTTAACTGTGCTATAGAATTAAAATTGACTCGACTTGAATATGATCTTGGCTGATCATCCCAAATCAGTACCCCATTCCTGCTTTTTACCCCCATATCCCTTGATTCCTTTAGCCCCAAGTGTGAAAGATACAATTTCTAGATGCACTGGAGCATCCTCGGTGATAAGCGACGGTAAATCCAACTCTCTCTTGAAAATGGGTCTCGCCCATTTTTCTCCACTTCAATTTTTTTTCAGCATCTGCAGTTCTTTCTTCAACGCTACATCTGTAAGGCTGTTGAAAAATACTGGGCAATTTCCCCCCTCCCCCACCTCCCCGAACCTCCCCCACCCTCCCCGCAAATGCCCCCTCTCCACCCCGGCACGCAAGGGGCAAGGAGGGGAAGACACACCCGCGCACTTGGTCTGCAGGTTCGAGTCCCGCCCTGCCTCTGGGCAAAGAAGTTAAAAACAACTCATAAAAACAAAACCTCATGATCGCTCGCAGACATCTGGAATAGCAGATTTGCAATTTATTTAAATAAATTGGGTTTAAAACGTAATTTATTAAACAAGCCGGAGCGATGGGAATGTGTTATAGTTAAACTTTAAACCCATTAAAAAAAAAAAAAAGTTTTTCAAAGCAAGAAGTTGGAAAACTTATCAAACAAAGTTGAACTTTATCCACCAATTTGTGTTTTTAAACCGTTCATTGAATTCCCAGATCTAGCTGTTGGCAGAGTCGACTAAAAATAACACTTTTAATTAGATCCCAGCTCCTGCTAAACGCAATTTGTCACGGGAAGCTTCTACAGCGATTAACATATTGAGAACTCGCTACTTTAGGCTTTGCCCACTAAAAAATGTTTTTACAAAAAAAACGTTTAAATGAAACAAACACAAACAAGTCGTCTCTCTACAAAGATGCGTGGAGTTTAAACTACAGAGTGAAAACTCTAATTGAAAAAAATATTCTATATATATATATATATATATTTTATTAAAAACACTTACCCAGGGCGAAGGAATAGGCAAGAAGCACTGTGAGACATAAGAGCTTCATTTTTGGCTGAGAATAAGGATTAGTAGTGTCGAGAATATTTTAGTCTCCAGAAAGTGGCCGTCAGCTCGTTTCTCCCCCTCACCAGTCACTGTTCCGTTTGTGCTGAGTCGATGACTTTTATACTGGGCTGTTAACCCTTTCCATTCTGTCCCGGTCACACCCAAGTGAGTGGGGTGAGGGGAGGGGGAGCTCTCCTAAAGCCTGTATGTTATCATTTTTTATTATGTTATATTCATTATATTATAATATCTGATATAATATATTGTACAATATATAACATTAAATAAAATCATCTAGAAACATAGAAAATCTTTATCTAATATCTAATAATATTTTAAATATTTAAAAATATTTATTTATAAATATCTAATTTTATATTAAATGTTATATCATATCATATATTTATGTGTAGGAAGGAACTGCAGATGCTGGTTTAAACCAAAGATAGACACAAAGTGCTGGAGTAATTCAGCGAATCAGGCAGCATCTCTGGAGAGAACGAATGGGTGACGCTTCGGGTCGAGACCCTGATGTCAGAGGAGAGAGAGAGAGAGATACAAAGATAAGGAAGTGCAAGGTGTGAAAACAGGGCATCAAAGGTGATTGAGATCAAGGAACATGTGGAATAGATTGGGAGAAGGACAACAGACCAAACGGAGCTAAAATGTAGTTGGAGCCAGTCAGACTGGCCGGAGAACTGGGAAGGGGAGGGGAAGGAGGGAGAAAGCAGGGACTACCTGAAATTGGAGAAGTCAATGTTCATACCGCTGGGGTGTAAACTACCCAAACGAAATATGAGGAGCTGCTCCTCCAATTTGCGGTGGGCCTCACACTGACAATGGAGGAGGCCCAGGACAGAAAGGTCAGTGTGGGAATGGGAGCGTTTGGCAAACAGGAGATCAGGTAGGTTTAGGCAGACCCATTCCCACACTGGCCCTTCTGTCCTGGGCCTCCTCCACAGTCAGAGTGAGGCCCAGAGCAAATTAGAGGAATGGCACCTCATATTTCCCCTGGGTAGTTTACACCCCAGTGGTATGAACATTGACTTCTCTAACTTCAGATAGCCCTTGCTTTCCCTCTCTCTCCATCCCCTCCCCTTCCCAGTTCTCCCCCCAGTCTTACTGTCTCCGACTACATTCTATCTCTGTCCCGCCCCCTCCCCTGACATCAGTCTGAAGAAGGGTCTCGGCCCGAAACATCACCCATTCCTTCTCCACACAGAGATGCTGCCTGTCCCGCTGAGTTACTCCAGCATTTTAGGCAATAGACAATAGGTGCAGGAGGAGGCCATTCGGCCCTTCCAGCCAGCACCGCCATTCACTGTGATCATGGCTGATCATCCCCAATCAGTACCCCGTTCCTGCCTTTTCCCCATATCCCCTGACTCCGTTATCTTTAAGAGCCCTATCTAGCTCTCTCTTGAAAGCATCCAGAGAACCGGCCTCCACCACCCTCTGAGGCAGAGAATTCCACAGACTCACAACTCTCTGTGTGAAAAAGTGTTTCCTCGTCTCTGTTCTAAATGGCTTTGCCCCTTATTCTTA
>NW_026575539.1:152500-302464 GCF_028641065.1 Leucoraja erinaceus
GCTCTATCAACCTCTCTCTTAAATCCATCCAGTGATTTGGCCTCCACTGTGGCAGGGAATTCCACAAATTCACGACTCTCTGGGTGAAAAAGCTTTTTCTCACCTCAGTCTTAAATGGCCTCCCCTTTATTCTTAGACTGTGGCCCCTGGTTCTGGACTCACCCAACATTGGGAACCTTTTTCCTGCATCTAGCTTTCCAGTCCTTTCACAATTTTATATGTTTCTATAAGATCCTCCCCATCCTTCTAAACTCCAGTGAATACAAGGCTAGCCTTTTCAATCAAGTTCAAGTTCAAGTGAGTTTGATAGGACAATGAAATTCTTGCTTTGCTTCAGCACAACAGAACAGAGTAGGCATTTTTCATCATATGACAGTCCCGCCATCCCAGGGATCAATCTCATGAACCTACCACAATCACAATCTGCCTCAGTCACAAGGATGTCCTTCCTCAAAATAGGTCAGTAGAATTAGTCAGAAGGACAGTGAAAACTAGTCAGAGAACTAGGGTGGGGGGGTGAGCGGGTGTGGGGGGGGGGGGGGGGGGGGGGGCAGAGAGTGAGGGAAAGCAAGGGTTACCTGAAGTTAGATAAATCAACCTATACACCGCCTAATTGAAATATGAGGTGCTGTTTCTCAAACTGTTCACAATGTTTATCTGTGGGTAGACACCTAAAAATGGTATGTTTCAAGTTCACGTCCAAGTGAGTTCAAGTGAGTTTATTGTCATGTGTCCCTGTATAGGACAATGAAATTCTTGCTTTGCTTAAGCCCACAGAAAATAGTAGGCATTTACCACAAAACAGATCAGTGTGTCCATATACCATGATATAAATATATACACACATGAATAAATAAACTGGTAAAGTGCAAATAACAGAAAGTGGTTATTAATAATCAGTTTTGTCCGAGCCAGGTTTAATAGCCTGATGGCTGTGGGGAAGTAGCTATTCCTGAACCTGGTTGTTGCAGTCTTCAGGCTCCTGTACCTTCTACCTGAAGGTAGCAGGGAGATGAGTGTGTGGCCAGGATGGTGTGGGTCTTTGATGATACTGCCAGCCTTTTTGAGGCAGCGACTCTGATAAATCCCCTCGATGGAAGGAAGGTCAGAGCCGATGATGGACTGGGCAGTGGTCACTACTTTTTGTAGTCTTTTCCTCTCCAAGGCGCTCAAATTGCCGAACCAAGCCACGGTGCAAGTGGTCAGCATGCTCTCTACTGTGCACCTGTAGAAGTTAGAGAGAGTCTTCCTTGACAAACCGACTCTCCGTAATCTTCTCAGGAAGTAGAGGCGCTGATGAGCTTTTTTGATAATTGCGTTAGTGTTCTCGGACCAGGAAAGATCTTCAGAGATGTGCATGCCCAGGAATTTGAAGTTCTTGACCCTTTCAACCATTGACCCGTTGATATAAATGGGGCTGTGGGTCCCCCTCCTACTCCTTCCAAAGTCCACAATCAGTTCCTTGGTTTTGCTGGTGTTGAGGGCCAGGTTATTGCGCTGGCACCATATGGACAGTTGCTCGATCTCTCTTCTATACTCTGACTCATCCCCATCAGTGATACGTCCCACAATTGTGGTGTCGTCAGCGAACTTGATGATGGAGTTCGCACTGTGGTTGTCTATGCAGTCATGGGTATAGAGTGAGTACAGCAGGGGGCTGAGCACGCAGCCTTGAGGTGCTCCCATGCTGATTGTTGTCGAGGCTGACACATTTCCACCAATACGAACAGACTGTGGTCTGTGAATGAGGAAGTCGTCAATTATGCCCCCCCCCCCCACCCCCCTCCGCATTCTTCTAAACTCCAGCGAGTACAGGCCCAGTGTCGTCAAAGGCTGATCCACTCCCATTGGTTCTACTCACTGTTTGCCACTGAGTTTAATGGGACAGAAACAGGCCCTTCAGCCCACTCTGCCCATGCCGACCATTTTGGGCTAGCCCTATTTGCCTGACAATAGACAAGAGACAATAGGTGCAGGGGCCACACAGTTTAAGAATAAGGGGTCGGCCATTTAGAACGGAGACGAGGAAACACTTTTTCACACAGAGAGTTGTGAGTCTGTGGAATTCTCTGCCTCAGAGGGCGGTGGAGGCCGGTTCCCTGGATACTTTCAAGAGAGAGCTGGATAGGGCTCTTAAAGACAGTGGAGTCAGTGGATATGGGGAGAAGGCAGGAACGGGGTACTGATTGTGGATGATCAGCCATGATCACAATGAATGGCGGTGCTGGCTCGAAGGGCCGAATGGCTACTCCTGCACCTATTGTCTATTGATCATATTGAATGGCAGTGCTGGCTTGAAGGGCCGAATGGCCTACTCCTGCACCTATTGTCTATTGATCATATTGAATGGCAGTGCTGGCTTGAAGGGCCGAATGGCCTACTCCTGCACCTATTGTCTATTGATCATATTGAATGGCAGTGCTGGCTCGAAGGGCCGAATGGCCTACTCCTGCACCTATTGTCTATTGATCATATTGAATGGCAGTGCTGGCTCGAAGGGCCGAATGGCCTACTCCTGCACCTATTGCCTGTCGTCTATCGTCTATCTCTAAAAACTGAAAAACTATTTTTAAAATAACGCTGATCGTATGTTTGCCCGCTCGTTCCTGGGATAGTTCTCGTAAACCTCCCCAGCGCCAGCGCGTCCTTCCTCAGTTACGGGGCCCGGAATTGCTCGCGATGCTCCATAATGCGACCTGACCAGCTCCTCAGGGAGCCCGAGCGTGTGTCCTTCAAACACCCGTGATTCAAGAGATCTTGCACCTGCCACAGCTGTCTGCCAAACGCTTGCCTCAGGAGCAAGCTATTTCAACGTTAACGTGACATCCAAATTAAAACCTGTTTATTTGTTTGCGGTATATATAGAACACTGGGTGTAAATGTCGATGGGCTGGTGTGTGCAGGCCATGCCAAGACTGCTGGAGTCACGCATAGTGATGCAGGCTGTCAGAGTTTTAGAGATACAGGGCGGAAACAGGCCCTTCGGCCCACCGGGTCCCTGCCAGCCAGCGATCCCCGTACACTAACACTATCTTACACACACTAGGGACAATGTTTACATTTACCAAGCCTACAACCCACAAACACGTACCCACTTTCACGAGGTAATTCACAAATTCTCCAGAGTTTTCCTCCTGATTCAAGTCAAGTCCAGTTTATTTGTCACATACACATACGAGATGTGCAGTGAAATGAAAAGTGGCAAATGTTCGTGAACTTTGTGCAAAAAACAAACAAACAAACAACCGAACAAACTACAAACAGACTGGAACAGAATCACATAGTCTTCTACATATTAAATATTGTGGGAGGAAGGAAAAAGGGAAAAATCAGCAATTTTAATCAAGTTCGCAGAAAGTTCATAACGAGGCCATAGGAATCTGTAGATATTTCGTAGCGGCTCGTTATGCCAGCCGTGGGTACTTGTGGCATCAGGTAAGTCGGGACGTGTTCTTCCAGCCCGATTAAAAAATGTCCACGAGTAAAAAAAATGGTCGGGATGAAAGAAATTGCAACATTTTCCTCGTAGTCATTTCGTGGGCCGACCATGGTAGAGTGTCAGGGTAGTGGTGGGTAGTTGTGGGGACTCGTAGACATGCGTGGGCACTCGTAGCTCGGCAGACGGACAGAGAAAAAAAGGCGAATGACAAAAAAAAGGTCAACATCAGCACGTGTCCTCTGTCACTCCAGTTCGTGAGCATATTCGTGGAAGTTCGTAGGGGTTCGTCGATGATCAAAATCTTGATTTTTTTTTTTAAGGTCTTTTAAACTCTGCAGAGGTTTTGGATTAAGTCGTGAAAGTGGGACCGGCCCTTTAGGAGTGACAATAGACAATAGACAATAGGTGCAGGAGTAGGCCATTCGGCCCTTCGAGCCAGCACCGCCATTCAATGTGATCTTGGCTGATCATCCCCAATCAGTACCCCGTTCCTGCCTTCTCCCCATATCCCCTGACTCCGCTATCTTTAAGAGCCCTATCTAGCTCTCTCTTGAAAGTATCCAGAGAACCGGCCTCCACCGCCCTCTGAGGCAGAGAATTCCACAGACTCGCCACTCTCTGTGTGAAAAAGTGTTTCCTCGTCTCCGTTCTAAACGGCTTACCCCTTATTCTTAAACTGTGTGTGGCCCCTGGTTCTGGACTCTCCCACCATCGGGAACATGTTTCCTGCCTCTAGCGTGTCCAAGCCCTCAGAAGAAGGGTTTTGGCCCGAAACGTTCCCTTTAGGAGTGTGGGATGAAAACGGAAGATCTCGGAGAAAACCCATGCAGGTCTCTCGTTTCCCTTATCCCGAACCAGTCTGAAGAAGGGTCTCGACCCGAAACGTCACCCATTCCTTCTCTCCAGAGATGCTGCCTGCACCCGCTGAGTTACTCCAGCATTTTGGTGTCTGTCTGCAGTTCCTTCCTACACATTCTACGCTGATTGATTGACTCACCTGCATGGTATTTGTACACAACACACAGCTCGGCCGTATCTTGGCACGGGATGCCACAACAAAGCCAAGAACAATACCGACATCTGGCTAAAAATCCCCATTAGTCATCGACATGTGAAAAAGATGGGTGGAGGAAAATAGACTCTGTGCATTCACCCTGTCTGTGGGGGGGGGGAAGTGATACCCACTCACACGTCTTGTGATGTATCCACTCCCAATTCTTCGGGATAAGGGAAACGAGAGACCTGCATGGGTTTTCTCCGAGATCTTCCGTTTTCATCCCACACTCCTAAAGGGCCTGTCCCACTTTCACGACTTAATCCAAGATTCTTGCTTTGCTTCAGCACAACAGAATATAGTAGGCATGAATACAGAACAGATCGGTGTGTCCATATACCATTATATAAATATATACACACATGAATAAATAAAATGATAAAGTGCAAATAAACAGATAATGGGCTATTAATGATCAGAGTTTTGTCTGAGCCGAGTTTAATAGCCTGATGGCTGTGGGGAAGCAGCTATCTGTTGCAGATTTCAGGCTCCTGTACCTTCTACCTGAAGATAGCGGGGAGATGAGTGTGTGGCCAGGATGGTGTGGGTCCTTGATGATGCTGCCAGCCTTTTTGGGGCAGCGACTGCGATAGATCCCGTCGATGGAAGGGAGGTCGGGAACCTGGGGTGGAATGTGTTGCACAAGGCTGCGGCCTGTAGCAGGTACTTGAGCCGGTTCACGGACTCGCCAGCTGGCCTTCGCTTCTGCGGCAAGGAAGAGACCATGTTCCAAATGTACATGCAGCAAAAAGTCCTTGTTCATCAGTCAATGAAATTAAGCATGCAGGTACAGCATGCAGTGAAGAAAGCAAATGGCATGATGGCCTTCATAACGACGAGAGGAGTTGAGTATAGGAGCAAAGAGGTCCTCCTGCAGTTGTACAGGGCCCTGGTGAGACCACACCTGGAGTATTGTGTGCAGGTTTGGTCCCCTAATTTGAGGAAGGACATTCTTGCTATTGAGGGAGTGCAGCGTAGGTTCACCAGGTTAATTCCCGGGATGGCGGGACTGTCATATGCTGAGAGAATGGAGCAGCTGGGCTTGTACACTCTGGAGTTTAGAAGGATGAGAGGATGTAGAAACATTGAAAATAGGTGCAGGAGAAGGCCATTCGGCCCTTCGAGCCTGCACCGCCATTCATTGTGATCATGGCTGATCGTCCCCAATCAATAACCTGTGCCTGCCTTCTCCCCATATCCCTTGATTCCACTAGCCCCTAGAGCTCTATCTAACTCTCTCTTAAATCCATCCAGTGACTTGGCCTCCACTGCCCTCTGTGGCAGGGAATTCCACAAATTCACAACTCTCTGGGTGAAAAAGCTTTTTCTCACCTCAGTCTTAAATGGCCTCCACTTTATTCTAAGACTGTGTGTGGCCCCTGGTTCTGGGCTCGCCCAACATTGGGACCATTTTTCCTGCATCTAGCTTGTTCAGTCCTTTTATAATTTTATATGTTTCTATAAGATTCCCTACCCTCATCCTTCTAAACTCCAGTGAATACATGCCTAGTCTTTTCAATCTTTCCTCATATGACAGTCCCGCCATCCCAGGGATCAATCTCGTTTGTTTTTGTTTTCTGAATTAAAATATTTTGTATCATAAAAAAAAATTATAAAAAAAAATATAGATTATTAAAACAAAAAAAGTCCTTTCATGAGCGATCTGGACACAAAGGGCCATTATAGGGTGGCACAGAGGCACAGCTGGTAGAGTCGCTGCCTCCGCCTCTTGACCAGAGTAGGGGAATCGATGGGCCGAATGGCCTGATTCTGCTTCTTTGTCTTGTGGTCTACATAAGTGTTCGAAGCAGAATTGGGCCATTCGGCCCATCAAGCCTACTCCGCCGTTCAATAGTGGCTGACCTATCTCTCCCTCTGAACCCCATTCTCCTGCCTTCTCCACGTCACCCCATTTTGTGTCTAAAATCATGAGAGGAATAGATCGGGTAGATGCACAGAGTCTCTTGCCCAGAGTAGGGGAATCGAGGACCAGAGGACACAGGTTCAAGGGGAAGGGGAAAAAATCTATTAGGAATCCGAGGGGTAACTTTTCCACACAAAGGGTGGTGGGTGTATGGAACAAGCTGCCAGAGGAGGTAGTTGAGGCTGGGACTATCCCATCGTTTAAGAAACAGTTAGACAGGTACATGGATAGGACATGTTTGGACCAAGAGCAGGCAGGTGGGACTAGTGTAGCTGGGACATTGTTGGCCAGTGTGGGCAAGTTGGGCCGAAGGGCCTGTTTCCACACTGTATCACTCTGTGACTAGTGTAGCTGGGATATTGTTGGCTGGTGTGGGCAAGTTGGGCCGATGGGCCTATTTCCACACTGTATCACTCTGTGACTAGTGTAGCTGGGATATTGTTGGCTGGTGTGGGCAAGTTGGGCCGAAGGGCCTGTTTCCACACTGTATCACTCTGTGACTAGTGTAGCTGGGATATTGTTGGCTGGTGTGGGCAAGTTGGGCTGATGGGCCTATTTCCACACTGTATCACTCTGTGACTAGTGTAGATGGGATATTGTTGGCCGATGTGGGCAAGTTGGGCCGATGGGCCTATTTCCACACTGTATCACTCTGTGACTAGTGTAGATGGGATATTGTTGGCCGGTGTGGGCAAGTTGGGCTGATGGGCCTATTTCTACACTGTATCACTGTGTTACCTCTTCTGGCATCTCGTTCAATAACCCCCAACATCCTGTGTGTGAGAAATAGATTCCAATTAAATCTTTTCCCCTTCACCTATGTCCTCTGGTCCTCGATTCCCCTACTCTGGGCAAGAGACTCTGTGCATCTACCCGATCTATTCCTCTCATGATTTTACACAACACTAGAAGACATGCCGAACTTCCTAAGCCTTTTCAGGAGTGCTGTCTTGGCCAATGCTTCGACACAGAGTCTTTTTTTATTTTATTTTTTATTTTTATTTTATTTATTAGAAGTAAGTACAATACAGTGGTACCTTTTTACAGGTTCCCAAAATTATGTTAAGATTATGTTAAAATTATGTCCAGAACAAGGGGTCACAGTTTAAGGATAAGGGGGAAATCTTTTAGGACCGAGATGAGGAAAACATTTTTCCCACAGAGAGTGGTGAATCTGTGGAATTCTCTGCCACAGAAGGTAGTTGAGGCCACAGTTCATTGGCTATATTTAAGAGGGAGTTAGATGTGGCCCTTGTGGCTAAAGGGATCAGGGGGTATGGAGAGAAGGCAGGTACAGGATACTGAGTTGGATGATCAGCCATGATCATATTGAATGGCGGTGCAGGCTCGAAGGGCCGAATGGCCTCTACTTCTGCACCCATTTTCTATGTTTCTATAATACATTCTCTGTACAACTTCCTTTTTTTTTAAAAGAAAGAGATAAGAAAGAAAGAGATAGTAAAGAATAGAGGAGAGTCTAGTGTGTGTGAAAAAAAACTAGAGAGAAAAAGAGCTAGTAAACAAAATAAATAAGTAGGAAAGTGAAGCAGGAGGGAGATTGTCCAATTGCCACAAGGAGATGCTTTTTTATATTCTTGATCATCTTTCACCCAGACCTGAAACTTTAAATTTTTACGATACTGTTGCACCACATGAATCCAAAAAATCAATAAATGGAGACCAACTCGTTAAGAATTGGTCTTGTTTATCTATTAGGAGGAGTCTCGGGGTCTTGATAGCACAGAAAGCTGATCACTTAAGCCAGGATTTTGCCATGAATGCCATAAATGCCTTTTAAAAAATATTTTCACCAGGATAATGCCTTTTTCTCAATTGAGTGAGACCACACCTGGAGTATTTTGTGCAGTTTTGGTCCCCTAATTTGAGGAAAGACATTCCTTCTATTGAGGGAGTGCAGCGTAGGTTTACAAGGTTTATTCCCGGGATGGCGGGACTGTCATATGCTGAGAGAATGGGAGCGGCTGGGCTTGTACACTCTGGAGTTTGGAAGGATGAGAGGGCATCTTGAAACTTATAAGATTATTCAGTCTGAAGAAGGGTTTCGGCCCGAAACGTTGCCTATTTCCTTCGCTCCATAGATGCAGCCTCACATGCTGAGTTTCTCCAGCATTTTTGTCTACCTAAGATTATTAAGGGTTTGGACACGCTAGAGGCAGGAAACATGTTCCCGATGGGTGGGGGAGTCCAGAACCAGGGGCCACACAGTTTAAGAATAAGGGGTCGGCCATTTAGAACGGAGACGAGGAAACACTTTTTCTCACAGAGAGTTGTGAGTCTGTGGAATTCTCCACCTCAGAGAGCGGTGGAGACCGGTTCTCTGGATGCTTTCAAGAGAGAGCTAGATAGGTCTCTTAAAGATAGCGGAGTCAGGGGATATGGAGAGAAGACAGGAACGGGATACTGATTGGGGATGATCTGCCATGATCACGTTGAATGGCGGTGCTGGCTCGAAGGGCCGAATGGCCTCCTCCTGCACCTATTGTCTATTGTCTATTGAGTGCCGAAATCAGCCTTTTTTTTGCCATTTTGCTAAACGATCGTGCTATTTTCTCTGGTTGTACTGTGATTATAATGGCGTTTTGTATGTTAACACATTAATGGTATTTTTAACATGTTAACATAGTATAACATAAGAAATCTTCCACCATCGGGGCGAAACCAGGGGCGCCATCGTCGGTCGTTCATTCGTTCGTGTCTCTTGCCCAGAGTAGGGGAATCTCTTCCTCTTATTCTCCCTCTCTCAATCTCTCTCCATCTCTGATTCTCTCCCCCTCTCCCTCTCTCTTCCCCACCTCGCTATCCCCCCTCTCCTCCCCCCTCCCTCCACTTCCTCTCTCTCCCCTCCTCTCACTCTATTTTCCTCTCTCCCCTCTGTGATACTCTCCCCCCCCCTCCTCCCCCCCTCTCCTCTCTCTTCCCTCCCTTCCCCCCCTTTCTCCCTCTTTCTCTATCTTCTCTCTCTCCTCTCTCTCTCCCTTCCCCCTCTCTCTCTCTCTCTCTCTCTCCCTCTCTCCTCTCTCTCCTCCCCCCTCTCTCCCTCTTTCTCTCTCTGTCTCTCTCCCTCCTCTCTCTCTCCCTATATCTTCCCCCTCTCTCTCTCCCTCCCTCCCCCCCCTCTCTCGTGGTTCGCTGATGAATTCTCTTGACTGGGCCACGCCCTGGGAAATGTTATTTAGTCATTAATGTCACCAAATGAATCTGGAATGGAAAATTACAAAGAGCTGGAGTAACTCAGTGGGACGGGCAGCATCTCTGGAGAGAAGGAATGGGTGGCGTTTTCGGGTCGAGACCCCAACGTCAGTCCGAGAGTCAGGGGAGAAGGAGACACACCGAGATAAGGAAGTGCAAGGTGCGAAAAGGAGACATCAACGGAGACTCAGCTCAAGGAAAATGTAGAATGGATCAATGTTAGCTCGAAGCGACAACAATCCACACAGAGATAATATTTTAATTTTAAAGTCCCCCCCCCCGATTAAAATTGTACGCTTTGTAGTACAGACTAGGGTGGGGGTGGGATGGAGATAGTGGGAAAGGAAGGATAACAGATAATGGAGCAGCTGGGCTTGTACACTCTAGAGTTTAGAAGGATGAGAGGATATCTTATTGAAACATCTAAGATTTTTAAGGGTTTTTGGACACACTAGAGGCAGGAAACATGTTCCCGATGTTGGGGGAGTCCAGAACCAGGGGCCACACAGTTTAAGAATAAGGAGTAAGCCATTTAGAACGGAGATGAGGAAACACTTTTTCTCAGAGAGTTGTGAGTCTGTGGAATTCTCTGCCTCAGAGGGCGGTGGAGGCTGGTTCTCTGGATAGTTTCAAGAGAGAGCTAGATAGGGCTCTTAAAGATAGCGGAGTCAGGGGATATAGGGTGAAGGCAGGAATGGGGTACTGATTGGGGATGATCAGCCATGATCATATTGAATGGTGGTGCTGGCTCGAAGGGCCGAATGACCTACTCCTGCACCTATTGTTTTTTGTCTATTGTCTATTACTTGAAGTTAGATAAATCAATATTGATGTTGCTGGGGTGTAAGCAGCCCAAACGAAATATGACGTGCTGTTCCGCCAATTTGCCTTGTTCCAATACACCCTGACAATGGAGGAGGCCCTGGACAGAAAGGTCAGGGCATAAGATTCGACCTTATTGCAAGGCACCATATCATGCAAACACTGCATGTTTGAAATAACATTACTGGGTGGATTATTTTGATATCATTCAATTAACTCAGCGCCGTGGAATGTCACAGGTTGATGTCGGTCAGATTTTCTGCTGTCACGGAGTCTCTCTGTGGTTCACATATTTGTGGATTACAGCTCTGCGTTCAACACAGTCAGGCAGGGAATCGCTATCAAAACATGGGGGTCACACAATTTCTTGTTAGCCGCGCGCGCGCATGCGCACAAACGCGAGGCTTCGGGCCGTGAACCCTGTGGACGGTAACATCGGGAGCTGACCTGGTTGGCGACTGACTCCGAACTCCAGCAACAGCAGCTTCGTCCGCTCCTGAATCGTGGGGCTTGAACCGGCCCGTTCGCGGGGCCTTTCATCGCCCGGCGGTGGCTTCAACATCGGGAGCCTCGCTCGCCTCGATGCAGCAGTTTGATTTTCAGCCGCGCCGGAAACCAAAGATCCTATATATAGCGAGCAAGATGGATCACTCGACGAAAAAGACGTAGTACGGTCATGGGCAGATTCATGGGTAATTTTCGGCCCCATTTCCGTAACCGGTTTCCGTCTCCGCACCAAAGATCCCGTAGCGGAGCAAAGATACTAGTGCGGAGACGGAAGCCGGTTACGGAAACATCCTCGTAAAAATAATAGTTCTTTGGTAAAAATCTTCTCCTCATTTTCAGAATTTTAATTTATTAACACAAACTGTTCCCCCGCAACGTTGATTACACTGCAAGTCGGGTCGGGTGGGGTCGGGTTACTGAAATGGATGAAAAAAAGGCCTAGGTTCCGCTCCGTTGCGTACTACACGTCAGCCCATTGCATTTAGCAGCAGTGGTCTATTTTGCTCTGCTATAGGATCTTTGGTAGAAAGCGTCCGAAAGCACTCAAAGCATTTGGGGATTTCCATTCACGAACACAATCGTACCCAGTAGACTGGTCTCCAAGATGTCCGACCAAGGCTTCCAACAGAACAACTGCCTATGGTTGAAGGTGGACAAAAATGCTGGAGAAACTCAGCGGGTGAGGCAGCATCTTAGGAGCGAAGGAAATAGGCGACGTTTTGGGCCAAGACCCTTCTTCAGACTCCAAGCCTATGGATTAAGGACTTCCGTACGGACCAGCGCAGTCAGTCAGGATGGGACCTCTGCACTCCCCCACTATGACACTCAGCGCAGGAACTCCACAACACTGTGTGCTGAGCCCCCTTCCTCTACTCCCTCTATACCTATGACTGCAGGTACAGCAGGCAGTGAAGAAAGTGAATGGCATGCTGGCCCCTTATAAGAAGAGGAATCGAATATAGGAGCAAAGAGATCCTTCTGCAGTTGTACAGGGCCCTAGTGAGACCACACCTGGAGTATTGTGTGCAATATTGGTCCCCTAACTTGAGGAAGGATATTCTTGCTATTGAGGGAGTGCAGCGTAGGTTTACAACGTGTCCTTGAGATTCTTGAAAGGCGCCCATAAATAAAATTTATTATTATTATTATTATTACAAGGTTAATTCCTGGGACAGGCCCTTTATGCGGCTGACAAGAAGGCTCCGCAGAGAGTCACCAACACAGCCCAGAAGATCTATGGCCCGGAAGAGATCTATGGCTCTCGTTGCCCGGGGAAGGCAACAGGCATCCTAAAGATCTCTTTTCATCTCAGCCCTCATCACTCATTTGCCCTTCTGCCCTCTGGAAAAGCGTTACAGGTCCATCAAATCACACACCACAAGACTAGTGCAGTCTATCGAACTCGCTGCCTCAAAAAGGCTGCCAGCATCATCAAAGACCCACACCATTCTGGCCACACACTCGTCTCCCCGCTGCCATCGGGAAGAAGGTACAGGAGCCTGAAATCTGTAACATCCAGGTTCAGGAATAGCTGCTTCCCCACAGCCATCAGACTATTAAACATGACATCAAACAAACTCTGAACAATAACAGCCTATTGCACTTTATCTGTTTATTTATTGTGTATATATATAGTCTCTGGTATATAGACGCACTGATCTTTTATCTCCTGTTCTGTATTATGTTGACATATTGTGTTGTGCTGCAGCAAGCAAGAATGTCATTGTCCTATCTGGGACACATGACAATAAAACTCACTTGATTCTTGACTAATGAACAGTTTCTACCCTAAGGCCATCACCACTCTGTACTCCGCATTGACCACACAGCCCCCATAGCCAATATTTTATCCGGCTACTACTCGGGTCGAGGGGACTGTCGGGTCGGAGCGCCGCGCCCGCCCCCAGCCTCACCCGTCCCGACGTAGTGCAGCCCATGGAGAGCAGCAGCAGCAGCAAGCAGCACAGCAACAGCAGCAGCAGCAGCAGCACAGCAGCAGCAGCAGCAGCAGCAGCAGCAGCAGCAGCAGCAGCAGCAGCAGCAGCAGCAGCAGCAGCAGCAGCAGCAGCAGCAGCAGCAGCAGCAGCAGCAGCAGCAGCAGCAGCAGCAGCAGCAGCAGCAGCAGCAGCAGCAGCAGCAGCAGCAGCAGCAGCAGCAGCAGCACCTCGCCCGTGGCCCCGTCGGTCGGTCGGCAGCCCGGCCATCTGTCTGACCTTCGCTGACCGCCGACACCACCACCTTCTCACGGTCGATCATCGGTTCGTGAGTTGGACGGGGCGCCGGACTTTGCGCGAGGCCCCCGGGCCAAAACTCCTCAGCTGGCCCCGCCGGCTGGGCTTTGTGTGCAGTCCAGCACCCGGGGCCAACTCATCATTCAAAATCAATAACCCCACTCTCACCATCGACGGCACCACTGTCTCCCCATCTCCCCAGGCCCGCAACCTTGGCGTGATCTTTGATTCCACCCTCTCCCTAGAGCCTCACATCCGCCATGTCATTAAAACCTCCTTCTTTCATCTCCGCAACATCGCCAAACTCAGACCCTCTCACACACCTCCCGCTGCTGAAAGACTCATCCATGCCTTCATCTCCTCCCGACTGGACTACTGCAACTCACTTCTCCTTGGCAGCAGCCTCACCTACATCAACCGACTCCAACTGGTCCAGAACGCAGCCGCCCGACTCATCACCCACACCAAATCCTGGCATCACATCACTCCAGTCCTCAAACAACTTCACTGGCTTCCCATCTCCCACCGGATCACCTACAAAATCCTGGTCCTCACCTACAAAGCCCTCCACCATCTTCCCCCCCCCCCCCCCACAAATCTCACTGACCTCCTCTCCCCCTACCAACCCTCACGGTCCATCAGATCCACATCAGCCGGTCTCCTCTCCATCCACAAGTCCAACCTCCGCAGTTTTGGGGACAGGGCCTTCTCTAGGGCAGTTCCCAGGCTCTGGAACTCCCTCCCCCAACTGATCCGCAATTCCGTGTCCCTCACCATATTCCAGTCCCGCCTCAAGACCCATCTCTTCACCTCTGCCTATCCTTAGCCCCACGTGTGATTCCTTTTCATCTGCGTATTAATTGCCTCATATTGTGTTTTGTATTGAATTCTGTCTTTACTTTGTGTACTAGTCATGTCTCTACTATTTATTTCATTCCCCTTACATGTTTTTCCTCTACCTGCTAAATTTTTGTAAGGTGTCCTTGAGACTCTTGAAAGGCGCCCATAAATAACATTTATTATTATTATTATTTTATTATTATTATTATTATCATTCACCCAGCCACGGCCCAGTCGGTCAACGAATTGCCGTTGGGAATATGTCCCATATTTTGCCCTTTTGTTCCTTATTTGGGAGCGAGAAAGGAGGGGGAGAGGGAAACAAGAGATTTGGATGGTGAAGTCTATGCGACGGTCTGGGCTTCATCCACGATTCTCTGCGATTTCTTGAGGCGGAGCTGTTCCCAAACCAAGTGGTGATGCATCCTGATAAAATGCTCGCTCTATGACGCATGTGCAGAAGATGTATTGTCCTATCCAAGTAGGGCTCAGGTGGGTGTATGATTCATAGCTGAACCACGCACCCAGACCATCTCCACCCCACACACCCCACCCCACTCAGATGCTTACAATTCCTCCCATACTTAGCACGGCCCAAAGTGGAGGTACTTGCATTGGAGCTGAAAAGTAAATGACCCTTGATATATAAAGTGTGTTGGAAAGAACTGCAGATGCTGGTTGAAATCGAAGGTAGACGCAAAGTGCTGGAGTAACTCAGTGAGACAGGCAGCATCTCTGGAGAGAGGGAATGGGTGACTTTTCTGGGTCGAGACTCTTCTTCAGACTGAGCTATATGAACGTCATCCGTTCCACCTCTACAGAGATGCTGCCTGTCCCGCTGAGTTACTCCATCATTTTGTGTCTACCCAGGTACTTGAACAGCGATCACGGAGAGAAGGAGTGGGTGAAGTTTCGGGACGAGACCCTTCTTCAGACTGAGAGTCAGGGGAGAGGGAAACGAGAGATGTAGATGGTGATGTAGGGAGATATCGAATGAAAGGTATGCAAAAACGTAATGATGATACACGACAAAGGCCATTGTTAGCTGTTTGTTTGGTGCCCTCCTCATTTATCATAGGTGGACAAAAATGCTGGAGAAACTCAGCGGGGGGAGGCAGCATCTATGGAGCGATGGAAATAGGCAACGTACCGGGTCGAGACCCTTTTTCAGACCCTTCACATATCATCATTACTTTTTTGCATATCTTTCATTTGTTGTTCTAGATCTTTGAGTTCCAGACCAGTCAGCGGAAAGACAACACATGATTACAATCGAGGCGTCTACAGTGAACAGGTACATGATCTCCACCGTGACCTGTATGGGTTTTCTCCGGGTGCTCCGGTTTCCTCCCACACTCCAAAGACGTCCAGCTTTGCAGGTTAATTGTCTTGGCAATGAGATAGTCGTCCAGCGGGGAAACAGGCCCTTCGGCCCGACTATCTAGATGGCGTCAAGTTTGGAAACGGGGAAGTACAACGGGATCTGGGAGTCCTTGTTCATCAGTTTGGTCCCCGAATTTGAGGAAGGACATTCTTGCTATTGAGACAGTGCAGCATAACATTGGGAACATGTTTCCTGCCTCTAGTGTGTCCAAACCGTTAATAATCTTATATGTTTCCATAAGATTCCCTCTCATCCTTCTAAACTCCAGAGTGTACAAGCCCAGCTGCTCCATTCTCTCAGCATATGACAGTCCCGCCATCCCGGGAATTAACCTTGTAAACCTACGCTGCACTCCCTCAATCGCAAGAATGTCCTTCCTCAAATTAGGGGGTCAAAACTGCACACAATATTTCAGGTGTGGTCTCACCAGGGCCCAGTACAAATGCAGGAGGACCTCTTTGCTCCTATACTCGATTCCTCTTGCTATAAAGGCATATTGGCTTTCTTCACTGCCTGCTGTACCTGCATGCTTACTTTCAGTGTTCAAGAAGGAACTGCAGACGCTGGAAAATCGAAGCTACACAAAAATGCTGGAGAAACTCAGCGGGTGCAGCAGCATCTATGGAGCGAAGTTTCGGCCTGAAACTTTACCTATTTCCTTCGCTCCATAGATGCTGCTGCACCCGCTGAGTTTCTCAAGCATTTTTGTGTACCTTTGCTTACTTTAATTGACTGATGAACAAGGACCTCGCGCTGCTGGCCTTGCTGAAGCAGCACGAGGTGGAGATGGAGTGGATGGAAGGGAGGTTGGTTGGCGTGATGGTCTGGGCCACGTCCACAACTCTCTGCAGTTCCTTGCGCTCGTGGACAGCGCTGTTCTTTGTGTATGTTTTGATTATAGAGGCACAGTCTGAGCGATGAATTAAATCCACATGGGCGGTGAAAAAGTTCAACGAGGCGTTGATAGAATAATCACTGATGACACTGAATCAACAAGAATGGAGAGATGGGACTCAGGCTCACGTTACCCTGATTACAGAATCCATTGAGCAGCAAACAGTCAGATTATTGCATATTAAAATCAAATAATTTAAACCACAGATATTCAAATTCCTGAGCATTAACATCTTGGATAATTTGTCATTTGTCATGGCACGTATAGTTTAGTTTAGTTTAGAGATACAGCGCGGAAACATGCCCTTCGGCCCACCGAGGCAGAGAATCGTAGAGGGATACAGTGTGGAAACAGGCCCGAATTGCCCACACCGGCCAACATGTCCCATATCCGCACCGACCAGCGATCACCTGCACACTAACACTGTCCTACACGCACTGGGAACAATTTTACATTTACCAAGCCAATTAAACCTGCAAACCTGCGTGTCTTTGGAGTGTGGGAGGAAACCGAAGATCCCGGAGAAAACCCACGCAGGCCATGGGGAGAACGTGTAAACTGACAGCGCCCGTAGTCAGGATCGAACCCGGGTCTCTGCTCCGCTGCGCCATTGTGCCGTCTAGATGTGGTCAGGATAGACGTATGATAGCAACTTTTTTTTTTAGACATTGAAGGAGATTCGCCAATCAAGGAGTCTTACGGACCCTAGGCCTACCTTGCCCATGCTGATCACCATGCCCCATCTACACAAGTCCCAGCTGCCTGCATTTGACCCATAACACATCTAAACCTAGGGCAGGCAGTATAGAGTCGCTGCCTCACGGTGCCAGGGACGCGGGTTTGATCCTGACTACGGGTGCTGTCTGTGCGGAGCTCGTACCCTCTCCCCGTGAGTGATCTGCGTGGGTTTTCTCCGAGTGCTCCGGTTTCATCCCACACTCTGAAGAAGTGGGTTCATTGGCTTCTGTACATTGCCCTAAATGTGTAGGATGGAAGCAGTGTGAACTATAGTGAACGCTGGTTGGCATGGACTCGGTGGGCTGAAGGGCCTGTTTCCACGCTGTATCTCTAATCTAAACCAAACTAAACATCTTATTAAAACATATAAGATTCTTAATTCGGTGATTAAGCTCCGGTTCGGAGAGTGTTAATGTGCGGGGGTCGCTGGTCGGTGCGGACTCGGTGAGCCAAAGGGCCTGTTTCCGTGCTGCATCTCCCTGAAGAATGGTCTCCCATTCCTTCTCTCCAGAGACACTGCCTGTCCCACTGACTTACTCCAGCTTTTTGTGTCCATATCTGGTTTGGAGCAGGCGAAACTGGGCTAAATTAATCTAAAGAGTGGCACAGTGGCGCAGCGGCAGGGGATGCTGCCTTACGATGGTAACCGCGCCAGAGACCCAGGGATCACGGACTTGGTGGGCCGAAGGGCCTCGTATCTGCGCTATATCTCTAAACTCGACTAAACTAAACTCAACTGAATGAAACTAAACACTTAGGCGGTGAAAACAATCAACGTTGACTGAATGTTTAAGAAGGAACTGCAGATGCGGGGGAAATCCAAGCTAGACAAAAATGCTGGAGAAAATCAGCGGGTGAGGCAACATCTATGGAGCGAAGGAAATAGGCGACGTTTCGGGTCGAGACCCTTCTTCAGACTGATGTGGGGGGGGGGGGGGAAGAAGAAAGGAAGGGGCGGAGACAGTGAGAGAGCTGGGGAGGGGAGGGGAAGGAGGGAGAAAGCAGGGACTACCTGAAATTGGAGAAGTCAATGTTCATACCACTGGGGTGTAAACTACCCAAGCGAAATATGAGGTGCTGCTCCTCCAATTTACGGTGGGACTCACTCTGGCCATGGAGGAGGCCCAGGACAGAAAGGTCGGATTGGGAATGGGAGGGGGAGTTGAAGTGCTGAGCCACCGGGAGACCAGGTTGGTTATTGCGAACCGAGCGGAGGTGTTGGGCGAAGCGATCGCCGAGCCTGCGCTTGGTCTCACCGATGTAGAGCAGCTGACACCTAGAGCAGCGGATGCAATAGATGAGGTTGGAGGAGGTGCAGGTGAACCTCTACCGCACCTGGAGAGACTGCTTGGGTCCTTGGATGGAGTCGAGGGGGGAGGTAAAGCGACAAGTGTAGCATTTCCTGCGGTTGCGGGGGAAAGTACCAGGGGAGGGGGTGGTTTGGGTGGGAAGGGACAAATTGACCAGGGGGTTACTGAGGGAGCGGTCTCTGCGGAAAGCCGTAAGGGGAGGAGATGGGAAGATGTGGCCAGTGGTGGGATCCCGTTGGAGGTGGCGAAAATGCAGGAGGATTATCTGTTGACGTTGATTGAATTATCATTGACGCCACTGAATCAACATAGTTTGATTACCCTGACAACAGAATCCATTCAGCAGCAAAACAAGATCAGATTATTGAATCATATTCAAACGAGAGATCTTCAAATTCCTGGGCGTTTGCGTGTCAGATCAAGTGTCCTGGGCCAATTGACTCCATTCCTTGCATATGCAGTATATACGCCCAGGTATAAACCACTGTGGTACTGTTTCCACCTCCATGTTCCAGTTACTCACCACCCTCTGCATAAAAAAAACACCCTCATATCTCATAGTCATTCAATAGACAATAGACAACAGACATTAGCTGCAGGAGTAGCCCTTTCGGCCCTTCAATAGACAATAGATAATAGACAATAGACAATAGGTGCAGGAAGAGGCCATTCGGCCCTGCGAGCCAGTACCGCCTCATCCCTCTGAACTCCAGCGAGTAGATTGTATGATATTTCCTTTTCTGCACCCAGTTGAATTCTGAGCAAAGTAGATTCAATAGACAATAGGTGCAGGAGGAGGCCATTCGGCCCTTCGAGCCAGCACTGCCCATCAATGTGATCATGGCTGATCATCCCCAATCAGTACCCCCGTTCCTGCCTTCTCCCCATATCCCCTGACTCCGCTATCTTTAAGAGCCATATCTAGCTCCCTCTTGAAAGTATCCAGAGAACCGGCCTCCACTGCCCTCTGAGGCAGAGAATTCCACAGACTCACAACTCTCTGTGTGGAAAAGTGTTTCCTCGTCTCCGTTCTAAATGGCTTACCCCTTATTCTTAAACTGTGTGGCCCCTGGTTCTGGACACCCCCAACATCGGGAACATGTTTCCTGCCTCTAGCGTGTCCAAACCCTTAATAATCTTATATGTCGACTTTATTTACTTGATTTAATTTCTTTTTTGATTGCTTTATTGCGTGGTTATTACTTTTACTCATGTTTTATGTCTTTTAATTTATTGTTGTATTTCATATGTAATTTTTGCGCTTTATGTGAGCTGTTATGTTATGTTCTGTTATGTTGTCTGTTTATGATATCTTGTTTATTCTTCTGTACAGCACTTTGGTCAACATTGGTTGTCTGAAAGTGCTTAACAAATAAAGTTGGATTAGATTGGATTGGATTATATGTTTCAATGAGAGACCCTCTCATCCTTCTAAAAACTCCAGAGTGTACAAGCCCAGCCTTTCCATTCCACAGACTCACAACTCTCTGGGTGAAAAAGTGTTTCCTCGTCTCCGTTCTAAATGGCTTACTCCTCATTCTTAAACTGTGTGGCCCCTGGTTCTGGACTCCCCCAACATCGGGGAACTATTCTGATGAGACAGTGAACACAAAATCTATTCAATCCTTATTCAGAAGCTTAATCATTGTCCTACATTTCACCAGCACTGGATAAGAAACAGTGACGTAAGCTCTGGCTCAGGCCTAGCTCGCTACAGCAAGAAGATAAGATTGTACTGACAACTTTTGAAACTTTGTTAGTGCCGGAAAGTTGGTGACACTTTGTGTACTTTTTGGTTTTGTAGTTTAGTTAAGAGATATAGCGCGGAGTAATAACATGGATACAGCAGGCAGTGAAGAAAGCCAATGGCCTGTTTGCCTTTATAACAAGAGGAGTCGAGTATAGGAGCAAAGAGGTCCTTCTGCAGTTGTACAGAGCACTAGTGAGACCACACCTGGAGTATTGTGTGCAGTTTTGGTCCCCTAATTTGAGGAAGGGCATTCTTGCTATTGAGGGAGCCCAGCGTAGGTTCACCAGGTTAATTCCCGGGATGGCGGGACTGTCACATGCTGAGAAAATGGAGCGGCTGGGCTTGTACACTCTGGAGTTTAGAAGGATTAGAGGGAATCTTATTGAAACATATAAGATTGTTAAGGGTTTGGACACGCTAGAGGCAGGAAACATGTTCCCGATGTTGGGGGGAGTCCAGAACCAGGGGGCCACACAGTTTAAGAATAAGGGGTAAGCCATTTAGAACGGAGACGAGGTAACACTTTTTCTCACAGAGAGTTGTGAGTCTGTGGAATTCTCTGCCTCAGAGGGCGGTGGAGGCCGGTTCTCTGGATGCTTTCAAGAGAGAGAGCTTGATAGGGCTCATGAAGATAGCCGAGTCAGGGGATATGGGGAGAAGGCAGGAACGGGGCACTGATTGGGGATGATCAGCCATGATCACATTGAATGGCGGTGCTGGCTTGAAAGGCAGCATGGCCTACTCCTGCACCTATTGTCTATTGTCTATTGAAACAGGCCCTTCGGCCCAGCAAGTCCGCGCAGCCCAGCGATCCCCACACACCAAAGGGCCTGTCCCACTTAGGTGATTTTTTTTGTGACTTTGGCGACTGTCACAGTCGTAACAGCTCGTCGAAACCCCCCCCCCCCCACGACAATGACTTCGACAACCTACCACCTAGTCGACATCAAGCCACGACAAGCAAGCTACCGACAACCAGCGACCATTAGGACGTCCCCCTTCAACCATACCTACAACAACCTACATTCTATATCTCTACATTTTAAAAGTGATCTCTGCTATGGTGTTCGCAGTGTACTATGTTTACATATCTTGAGGCCTCGACCCCGAAACGTCGCCTGTTTCTTCTCTGCAGAGATGCTGCCTGACCTGCTGGGTTACTTTCTCACATTGTGTATGTCTTCAGTGTAAACCAGCACCTGCAGTTCCGCCCCAGCATTATGTTAGCTGTCCTGGTGTCATCGTACCAACGCCGCCTTACCCCGAAGGCAATGCGTCATCCCTGGATCAAGCTTGGTTTAGTTTAGTTTAGAGCCAAGACCCTGTCCAACTTTTCCGAGTTACTCACGGGTTTTCCCCTTGATTCGAACTCGGGGACAATAGACAATAGGTGCAGGAGTAGGCCATTCGGCCCTTTGAGCCAGCACCGCCATTCAACGTGATCATGGTTGATCATCCCCAATCAGTACCCCGTTCCTTGCCTTCTCCCCATATCCCCTGACTCTGCTATCTTTAAGAGCCCTATCTAGCTCCCTCTTGAAAGCATCCAGAGAACCTGCCTGCGGCAGAGGCAGAGAATTCCACAGACTCACAGCTCTCTGTAAGAAAAAGTGTTTCCTCGTCTCCGTTCTAAATGGCTTACCCCTTATTCTTAAACTGTGTGGCCCCTGGTTCTGGACTCCCCCAACATCGGGAACATGTTTCCTGCCTCTAGCGTGTCCAAACCCTTAACAATCTTAGATGTTTCAATAAGATACCCTCTCATCTTTCTAAACACCAGAGAATACAAGCCCAGCTTCTCCATTCTCTCAGCATATGACAGTCCCACCATCCCGGGAATTAACCTGGAGAAACTAAGTTGCACTCTCTCAATAGCAAAAAATCGCCAAGTGGGACAGGCCGTTTAGTCACTCGCTCAAATTCACAAGTCAAGCTTTTCACTGTATGTCTCAGAACATGACAATAACTTATGAGGAGCGATTGACAGTTCTGGGCCTGTACTCGCTGGAGTTTAGAAGGATGAGGGGGAGGGGGGACCTCATTGAAATCTACTGGATAAAGAAAAGGCCTGCATAGTGGATGTGGAGAGGATGTTTCCACTAGTGGGAGCGTCTAGGACCAGAGGGCACAGCCTCAGAATTAAATTATGTACCTTTAGAATGGAGACGAGGAGGAATTTATTTTGCCAGAAGGTGGTGAATCTGTGGAATTCATTACCACAGACGGGCTGTTGAGGCCAAGTTTAGTTTAGTTTAGTTCAGAGATTCAGCGCGGTAACAGGCCCTTCGGTCCACAGGGTCCGCGCCGACCAGCGATCCCTGCATATTAACACCATCCTACACCCACTAGGAACAGTTTTTACATTAACCTACAAACCTGTACGTCTTTGGAGTGTGGGAGGAAACCGAAGATCCCGGAAAAAACCCACGCAGGTCACGGGGAGAACCTACAAACTTCATACAGACAGCGCCCGCAGTCGGGATCGAACCCGTGTCTCCGGCGCTGGATTCACTGTGAGGCAGCGACTCTACCGCTGCACCACCGTGGCCGCCCCGAGTCATTGGCCAATTTTAATGTGGAAATTGATAGATTCTTGATTATTGCGGGTGTCAGAGGGTCACGGGGAAAAGGCAGGAGCATGGGGCTAGTAGGGAGAGATAGATCAGCTGTGATTGAATGGCGGAGTATGCTTGATGGGCCGAATGGCCTAATTCTACTGCGATTAATAATAACCTTATGACACAGAGAGGCCAGAAGGGTCTCAGGTCTGGTTAATTCTATTTGAACTGCCTGGTCAGTTTTTCCCACTTACCTATAGACGGCAATGTCCTGCCAAAAAAGACGCCACGATCAAAGTTGTTGTATCAGTGGAGCGAAGGAATGGCCAACGTTTCGGGCCAAAACCATTCTTCAGACTGATGTGAGGTTGGGGGGGGGTGGGGATAGAAGAATGGAAGAGGTCGAGTCAGTGGGCTGAGGGAGAGCTGAGAAGAGGAGGGGAAAGTAAGGACTACCTGAAATTGGAGATCAATGTTCATACCGCTGGGGTGTAAACTACCCAAGCGAAATATGAGGTGCTGCTCCTCCAATTTGTGGTGGGACTCACTCTGGCCATGGAGGAGGCCCAGGACAGAAAGGTCGCATTTGGAATGGGAGGGGGAGTTGAAGCGCTGAGCCACCGGGAGATCAGGTTGGTTATTACGATAGTACCGAGCGGGGGTGTTGGGCGAAGCGATCGCCAAGCCTACGCTTGGTCTCACCGATGTAGAGCAGCCGACGCCTAGAGCAGCGGATGCAATAGATGAGGTTGGAGGAGGTGCAGGTGAACCTCTGCCTCACCTGGAAAGACGGCTTGGGTCTTCCAGGGAGGCTGCCTGTCCCGCTGAGCTACTCCACCATTCTGTGTGCACATTGTTCTGTGTTATCATTACTAACATCGTGTGGGTCTTGTGATGAGAATGTTGGCCTCCTGCCCACAGGCCTATGATTATTCAAACTCAATGTTAGTCATCTGGCAGTGGGTGTGGTTCCTGGGTATAAAAGACACGGCACAATAGTAAATCTTCCCCTGCACGCCTTCTGGGTATCAGTCGTTAGGAGGTCTCCTTGACTTTCAGAGCTGTCGGGACACACCCAGCGTAACACAGATAGAAACTCCCAAAAGAAACAGGTGATTCATCATATTGAGAATCTGACAGGGTGTTCCGTGTGGAAGGCTCTTTACTTGGCTGAACATGGCCTCTCCCCTTAATAGACGCAAAAAGCCCAACGTGTCCATGCCGACCTGCGACCACCCTGAAAATCAATGTGTTCGAAGGAACTGCAGATGCTGGTCTACACAACAGACACAAAATGCCGGAGTAACTCAGCGGGACAGGCAGCATTTCTGGACAATATACAATAGACAATAGGTGCAGGAGTAGGCCATTCGGCCCTTCGAGCCAGCGCCGCCATTCAATGTGATCATGGCTGATCAAACACAATCAGTACCCCGTACCTGCCTTCTCATATTCCCTGACTCCGCTATCTTTAATCTTCAGGCTGAGATTCGGGATGACGGGACTGTCATATGCAGAGAGAATGAAGCAGCTGGGCTTGTATACTCTGGAATTTAGAAGGATGAGAGGAATTCTTATTGTAACATATAAGATTGTTAAGGGTTTGTACACACTAGAGGCAGGAAACATGTTCCCGATGTCGGGGGAGTCCAGAACCAGGGGCCACACACAGTTTAAGAATAAGGGGTAAGCCATTTAGAACGGCGATGAGGAAACACTTTTTGCTCACAGAGAGTTGTGAGTCTGTGGAATTCTCTGCCTCAGAGGGAGGTGGAGGCCGGTTCTCTGGATACTTTCAAGATAGGGCTCGATAGATTGCTAGATAGGGCTCTTAAAGATAGCGGAGTCAGGGGACATGGGGAGAAGGCAGGAACGGGGTACTGATTGGGGATGATCAGCCATGATCCCATTGAATGGCCGTGCTGGCTCGAAGGGCCGAATAGCCTACTCCTGCACCTATTGCCTATTGACTATCCCAACATTTAAGAAACAGTTAGACAGGTACATGGATAGGACAGGTTTGAAGGGATATGCACCAAATGCGGGCAGGTGGAACTAGTGTAGCTGGGACATGTTGGTCGGTGTGGGGAAGTTTCCACACTCTATGGCTCTATATGGTTTCCTATTGAGCCAGAATAAGGGTGGCACTGTGGCGCTGCGGGTAGAGTTGCTGCCTTACAGCGCCAGAGACCTGGGTCCGATCCCGTCTGCAAGTGCTCTCTCAGCTAAATCCTCAGCAATATTTACCTCAGCTAAACACTGCTCGTTACCATAATCACTTAATTGCAGCTTGTTCTGCAGGTTTTTTCTTGACGCTGTTTGTTTCGGGAAATGTCTCTGATCATGGAGGATTCAAATGATGATGAGATTTGTGTAGGAGGGAGACCGATCGACAGACCAAATGGTGCAAGAACAACAAGCTTGCTCTCTCTCAGCGTCAGTAAAACCAAGGAACTGACTGTGCGGGGAGGAACTGCAGATGCTGGTTTAAATCAAAGATAGACACAAAATGCTAGAGTAACTCAGCGGGACAGGCACCATCTCTGGAGAGATGGAATGGTTGACGTTTCGGGTTGAGACCCTTCTTCAGGCTGATGTCAGGGGAGAGAGAAACAAGAGATATAGACGGTGATGTGGGGAGATATGGGTTGGGGCAGTTCTTCAGGCTGAGATTCAGGGGAGGGGGAGTACAGAGATAAGGAAGGGTAAGGTGTGAAATCTAGAGATCAAAGGGGGTGAAGCTCAAGGAGAATGGAGAACTGATCATTGCTATCAACAGTAGGAAAGCACTGCAGATGCTGGTTTATATCGAAGGTAGACAAAAAGTGCTGGAGTAACTCAGCGGGACAGGCAGCATCTCTGGAGAGAAGGAATGGGTGACGTTTCGGGTCGAAACCCTTCTTGAGACAGATATTCAGGCAGGAAGACTGGTCGGACAACTGGGAAAGGGGGGGCGTGTTATGGAGGGAGAGGGAAGGCAAGGGCTACTTGAAGTTAGAGACGTCAATGTTCATACCGCTGGGGTATAAGCTGCCCAAGCGAAATATGAGGTGCCGAGAATGTTTATCCCTTGTGACCTTTGACAAAACCCATGATCCCTTGCGTTTTTCAGAATACCGAACTCGCTTATTGTAAATTGACCCCAGTGTGGAGGATAGTGCTAGTATACGGGATGATTGCTGGTCGGCATGAAAACAGTGGGCCGAAGGGGATTGTTTTCGAGCTGCATCTCTAGAGTCTCAAGTCTAATTTTCAGCCTTACATTTCTATGTTGCATAAACACTGACTACTTTTCAAAGACAAACTATTTTGACAAGTGCGAACTAGTTTCTGCGGTTCCTGGGCGTGATATGATTGCAATAGTTTCATTCAAGGCTTGCCTCTTATTATGCATAGGAATTATGTGTACATTATTATCTAAATGGTGTCAAGTTGGGAAAAGGGGAAGTACAACGGGTTTCGGGGGGGTCCTTGTTCATCAGTCAATTAAAGTAAGCATGCAAGTACAGCAAGCAGTGAAGAAAGGAATGGCATGTTAGCCTTCTGCAGTTGTGCAGGGCCCTAGTGAGACCACACCTGGAGTATTGTGTGCAGTTTAGGTCCCCTAATTTGAGGAAAGATTTTGAACATTGCAAAAATCCAGCAGCGACTAAAAAAAAATGTTGCGACACTTGAAAGAACACTGCTCATCAATACACCATCACGCCGGAAATCTTTAGGTGACCTGATGCGTCAGTCAATGATGCCGCTAGTAGCCGAAAAAAACCGCCAAGACAGGCCCTTTGCGAACTTATGAATTAGCATTTCAGCAAGCTGTTCTGCTTTTTGATACAGTTGTGGGTGAGCTGTTCGGATGAAAAAGGAGTGTGAATTATTTAAAAGGAATCCGACTTGAATCGAGATCCTGGCTTGCTGAATTGTTCTCTCATCTTTCCACTTGTCATTTGTCTGCACTACATTTGAGGAAGGACATTCTTGCTATTGAGGGAGTGCAGCGTAGGTTTACAAGGTTAATTCCCGGGATGGCGGGACTGTCATATGCTGAGAGAATGGAGCAGCTGGGCTTGTATACTCTGGAGTTTAGAAGGACGAGAGGGTATCTTATTGAGACATATAAGATTATTAAGGGTTTGGACATGCTAGAGGCAGGAAACATGTTCCCGATGTTGGGGGAGTCCAGACCTGGGGCCACACTGTTTAATAATAAGGGGTCGGCCATTTAGAACGGAGATGAGGAAACACTTTTTCTCACAGAGTTGTGAGTCTGTGGAATTCTCTGCTTCAGAGCACGTTGGAGGCCGGTTCTTTGGATACTTTCATGAGAGAGCCAGATAGGGCTCTTAAAGATAGCGGAGTCAGGGGATATGGGAAGAAGGCAGGAACGGGGTACTGATTGGGGATGATCAGCCATGATCACATTGAATGGCGGTGCTGGCTCAAAGGGCCGAATGGCCTACTCCTGCACCTATTGTCTATTGTCTATTTGTTTTTGTGCCTGGTGTTAGTTCAAGGCATCATCCCGATTGATACAATTTTCATATTTAATTTTATCATCGTGCAGAGCATATAACCCATGCCAAATATATGGCATTAAAGTTTCAATGTCATTACAGAACGTACTGTTATGCCAGTTCACAGTTAAACTGTCTTTAATGTTGTTACTTTCAACTTTTCTTTTGAAGAAAAAACTGAGCATAAACATCTAGCCACATGTGACATCCAGCCACATCCAGACTGTCTCCACGAAGGCCCAGCGGTAGAGTTGCTGCCTTACAGCGCCAGAGACCCGGGTTTGGCCCCGACTACGGGTGCTTCTCTGTACGGAGTCTCCCCGTGGCCTACATGGGTTTTCCCCAAGATCTTCGCTTTGTATCTATCATCCTACCTTAAAAATCATACTAAGGATGGCCATTAACATTACCTCTGACACCAACCACGTTCTGAATAGCGAGTACAATTTGTTACCATCAAACCGGAGATATAGGGTTCCAAAATTTAATAAGGTTAGAATGAGGGGCTCTTTTGCGCACCAGTCAATTCTTGAACTAAACACGGCGCTTAATCCCAGATGAAACATACGCTGATGGGCCATAAAGGTCGTCTTCTGTTACTGTAATGTCTTGTCCAATGTGGGTATTTTGTGATCCTGTCTTGATATTTTGATGCGTGCCTTCTTTTGCCCCTCTTGTCTTTTTTTGTGCTGCTGTAAATGGAGCTTCTGTGATGCAAAACAAATTTCAGACTCGCTCTGACAATAAAGTATTATCGTATATCGTATCGTTTCCTCCCACACTCCAAAGATGTACAGGTTTGTAGGTTGATTGGATTGGTGTAATTGTAACTTGTCCCTCGTGTGTGTAGGGTAGTGTTAGTGTGCGGGGATCGCTGGTCGGCACGGACTCGGCGGGCCGAAGGGCCTGTTTCCACGCTGTAGCTCTAAACTAAACTAAACTCAAAGCAGGAAATGCTGGCGGCTTCCAGGATATAATGACAATAGTACAATAGATTTATGGACCTGGACAGTAAACTGGACTGGTCCAGGAACGCTGAGGCCCTGTACAAGAAGGGACAGAGCCGGCTGTACTCTTTGAGAAGGCCCCTCTCCTTCAACATCTGCAGTAGGACGCTGCAGATGTTCTACCAATTGGTGGCGGCCAGTGCCATCTTCTTCGCTGCCATGCGCAGGGCGAAGGCCGCGGACACCAACAGGATCAACAAGCTCGTCGGGAAGGCCGGCTCCATCCTGGGGGCGGAGTTGGAGTTGGATTCACGGGAGGTTGGTCTCGGAGGGCGACGATGCTCCTCAAACTGCGGAGCATCCTGGACAATACACCTCACCCCCTCCGGGACACATTGGTCAACCTGAGGAGCACCTTCAGCAACAGACTGGTTCCACCAAGATTCAGCACAGAACGCCACAGGAGATCCTTCTTCCCTGTGGCTATCAACGCGTACAACTCCTCCCCCTTCTGTCATGGGGTAGACTGAGACTGACCCCCACCCCACAATCTTTGCACATCCCAAATCCTTTCCACTCGTCACTTTAATTTCATGTATCATGTAATTTGCGTTTTTTTATGACTGTTGGCAGATCAATTTCCCTCCTGGGATAAATAAAATTGTATCGTGTCGTAAGAATATCTCCTTGTGGTAGTTATGAGATAACGATAGCAACAGCGGCCTACCTGAAGGTTCCTTTGAGTACCATTCAGTACAATATTATGGTGGTACGACTAATTTGAAAAATATGATGCGGTTGTCCAGAACACATTCATCTCACAGCCTCCTGAATCCAGCAAAATCTTCTACTGTCAGGCAATTTTCCCGATAAAATGGCAGCATTATTATGTTCGGCTCAACAACCGAGGACTTACACGCCACTGGGGATAAATGGGACTGCTGTGGGTAGGGTGAGCTGCTTTAAATACCTGGGAATCCACATCACAGAGGATCTGACATGGACAACACACGCTGCCACACTGGTGAGAAAGGCAAGGCAGCGCCTTTACCACCTCAGTCAGCTGAGGAAATTCAGAATGTTTCTGAGGATCCTTCATTGCTTCTAGTCTGGGGCTGTAGAAACCATCTTGTCCGGCAACATCATGAACTGCTTTGCCCAGGCCAGGAAGGCTCTGCCGAGAGTAGTTTGTTCGGCCGAACGCACCATGGGAACTACACTCGCTCCCCTGCAGGACCTATACACCAGGAGGTGCAGATCTAGAGCCAGCAACATTATGGGGGACCCCTACCCCCCCAGCAACGGACTGTTCCAGCTGCTGCCGTCAGGCAAGCGCCTCCGCTGTCACGCTGTGAAAACAGAGAGGATGAGACGCAGTTTCTTCCTACAGACCATCAGGACTGTAAACTCTTATCTCACCAGGGACTAATTTACTGTTGTGTTGTGTCTTTTTTTTCTAAAATGTAAATACTGGTTCTGTTCTGTTCAGTTGTTCTGTTGTTTTACATAATCCCCAGGCATTGCCACTTTCATTTCACTGCACATTTTGTATGTGTATGTGACAAATAAAGTTGACTTGACTTGACTTATTGGAAGAAAAGTTAGAAGCACAGCAAATTTTTGCACAGATCTTTAAAAATGCGTGAGATCGAATTGAAAAAAAAAAGACAATTGCTAATTCATTGCGCTGATGGCAGTGGAGGATATTAGTGGATGTTTTCAAGCGGGAGATATCGATAGATTCTTGATTAGAACGGGTGCCAGAAGTTATGGAGAGAAGGCAGGAGAATGGGGTTTGGGAGGGAGAGATGGATCAGCCACGATTGAACGGCAGGGTAGACATGATGGGCCGAGTGGCCTAATTCTGCGCTTACAAGTTTGTGAAGTTATGAACTTTCCTTTCAACATTAAACCCAAACACAAGAACGACATCTGAAGCATTTTGTGCTGATCATGGTTTATCGTAAATAGCACAGAAATGATTTGTAATAAAAAATAATTTACTCTATTAGAAAGAATCAAGAACCAGGGGACATAGGTTTAAGGTGAGGGGGGGGGAGGGGGAGTGAAGGAAGATTTAATAGGAACCTTTTTTACCCAAATGGTGGTGGGGATGTGGAACCAGCTGCCAGAGGAGGTAGTTGAGGCACATAATATAATTTAAAAGCCATTTGAACAGGTACATGGTTTGGACAGGTTTGGAAGGATATAGGCCAAATGCAGGCAGGTGGGACTATTGTAGATGGGCATGCTGGTCGGCATGGGCAAGTTGGGCCGAATGGCCTGTTTCCACACTGGATTATTGTAAATAGCACAGAGATGGCAACTTATTCTGCCTGATGATGATATCTCACTTTGAAATAGGGTTGCCAACTGTCCCGTATTAGCCGGGACATCCCGTATTTTGGACTAATTTGGTTTCGCCTTTGTTCCATATTTGACCGCTGCTACTCGGGTCGAGGGGACTGTCGGGTCGGAGCGTCGCGTCCGGCCCCGGCCCCGCCGCTTCGCCCGTGGCCCCGTCGGTCGGTCGGCAGCCCGGCCAGCTGTCCGACCTTCGGACATTATCCTACCGCCGACACCACCACCGCCCCTCCTCCTTCTCACGCCCGATCATCGGTTCATGAGTTGGACGGGGCGCCGGAATTTACGCGAGGCTCCCGGGCCAAAACTCCTCAGCTGGCCCGCCGGCCAGGCTTTGTGTGCAATCCAGCACCCGGGGCAACTCATCATTCACCCAGCCACGGCCCAGTCAGTCCACGAATTGCCATCTGGAATTTGTCCCGTATTTTGACCTTTTGTCCCTTGTTTGGGAGTGAGAACATTGGCGACCCTACATTGAAAGGACGTTATAGCACTGTCAAAAATGTTGTATTTGACAAACCCTCCTTGTGTTTTAGGCTTGGTTTGAAGTCAATGGGAGATTAAAAGGAGCATCTGTGACCTTTTTAACAACAATGGTATCTCTCTTCTTTTAAAACTTTTGGAATATTTCCTTTGCAAAATCAAACCACACGCGATCTTGTTCCTCGACTACAGGTAGGCCTTGCAATTGTTGAAGGAAGAATTACCCTTGCAGACACGGGGTGGTCGTTGGTCGGCGCGGGCTCGGTAGGCCGAAGGTATGCTCGGGTGGCACGGTGGAGCAGCAGTAGAGTTCCTGCCTTCCTGCACCAGAGAGCCAGGTTCGATCCTGGCTACCGGTGCTGTCTGCATGCCGTTTGCACGTTCTCTCCCCGTGACCCGCGTGGGTTTTCCTCCGGGTGCTCCGGTTTCCTCCCACGCTCCAAAGACGTGCAGGTTTGTAGGTTAATTGGCTTCAATAAAAATTGGAAATTGTCCCCAGTGCGTGTAGGATATTGCAATGTATGGGGGGGCGGGGTAGACTCGGTGGGCCGAGGGGCTTGTACCCACGCTGTATCTCTAAACCAAACGAAACACAAGGAATTGCAGATGCTGGAATTCTGAGCAAAACGCAAAGTGCTGGAGGAACTCAGCAGGTCAGGCAGCATCTGAGGATGATGACATTTTGGGGGGCGGTGCCATTCTTCAGTCTAAAATTTCAGACCTTAGAGACACAGCGTAGAAACGGGCCCTTCGGCCCAGCGAGGCCCCGCGAGTCCACACTGACCAGCGATCGTTATCCCTATCCCACACACGAAAGACAATTTACGCTTGACGTAAGCCAGTTAACCTCCAAACCTACGTGTTGGAAGAAACTGGAGCACCCACGCGCTCACAGAGGGAACCAACAGTCGGAGCCCGTCGTCAGGATCGAACCCGGGTCTCTGGCGCTGTAAAAGGCAGCAACTCATCCGCTGCTCCACTGTGCCACCAACGAAATGCCATCTGCCCTGCACAGATGCTGCATGACCTGCAGGATTATGTTGGCTCTAAAATGCGCTCATTTAGCTTGGGCACTTCAGAAAACTCTTCAATATTCACAGGAATCCCAGGAATGAGTGTGTTAATCTACGATGAGCGTTTTCTGGCGTGGGGCCTGTAACACGTTGGCATTTAGAAGAATGAGGGAGGGAAAGATAATTTAGTTTAGTTTGGAGATACAGCGCGAAAAAAAGGCCCTTTGGCCCACCGGGTCTGCGCCGACCAGAGATCCCCGCACATTAACACTATCCTACACCCACTAGGGACAATTTTTACATTGATGCCAAGCCAATGAACCTACAAACCTGCTCGTCTTTGGATTGCGGGAGGAAGCCGAAGATCTCGGAGAAAACCCATGCAGGTCATGGATTGAGCGTACAAACTCCGTTCGTACAGTAGTCGGGATGGAACCCGGATCTCCGGCGCTGCATCAGCTGCGAGGCAGCGACTCTACCGCCGCGCCACCGCGAACTCACCGGGTCAGCCAGGACCGAAAGGCGGAGTAGACGTGGCGGTCCTCGTTCTGCTCCTGTCACTTACGACCTTGTCAAGGTCCAAAGCAAGCAGCCAAATGTCGCCACGAGGCACGCAAGAGCTGCTGCCGGGTTCAGTCGGGGGCACCCATTGCATAATGGTGTTTTACAACACATTGTGTGGATGGCCACCATCTGAAATCCGTACCAATCTGAATAAGAGCGGTCGCACAGTGAACGTTCCAAGCATCCGTGCACATAAAGAAACTGGTGAAGGGAGGCTGAGAAGACAAAAGTAACAAGAACAACCCCGATAAGATTGACTATGCTATCGCAGGCAAATTAAAATTAGTCCATCTTAGTTTAGTTTAGTTCATTGTCACAATAGATAATAGACAATAGGTGCAGGAGTAGGCCATTCTGCCCTTCGAGCCAGTACCGCCTTTCAATGTGATCATGGCTGATCATCCCCAATCAGTACCCTGTTCCTGCCTTCTCCCCATATCCCCCTGACTCCGCTACCTTTAAGAGCCCTATTAAACTCTTGAAAGCATCCAGAGAACCGGCCTCCACCGGCAGAGAATTCCACAGACTCGTGACTCTCTGGGAGAAAAAGTGTTTCCTCGTCTCCTTTCTAAATGGCTTACCTCTTATTCTTAAACTTTGTGGCCCCTGGTTCTGGACTCCCCCAACATTGGGAACATGTTTCCTGCCTCTAGCGTCTCCAAACCCTTAATAATCTTATATGATTCAATAAGATTCCCTCTCATCCTACTAAACTCCAGAGTATACAAGCCCAGCCGCTCCATTCTCTCAGCATACGTCATCCCGGGAATTAACCTTGTAAACATACTCGGCGGGCTGAAGGGCCTGTTTCCATGCTTGATCTCAAAAACTAAAGTTTTAGGCAATTGATTTTTTTCCCCTCTACACAGCTGGATTATTTGTACTTACGGATGTAAGTAATTCCTTTGAAGCATTCAGCGCCGCGAACACATTCTACCATTCCCTCAGTGTCAACGCTGAGGCTGAGGCTTTTGGTGTAGCACTTCAGACCATGGCCTATTAGTGAAGAACACGGAAGACACATGTTTGACACATGGTAGACAAAAATGCTGGAGAAACTCATCATGGAAATCGCTATCAAAACATGCGGGGCACACAATTTCTTGGAGGCCGGCCGTAACATCGGGAGCTGACCTGGTTGGTGACTGACTCCGAACTCCAGCAACAGCAGCTTCGTTTCCCCAAGAATCGTGGGGCTTGAATCGGCCCGTTCGCGGGGCCTTTCATCGGACCGGCGGGGGCTTCAACATCGGGAGCCTCGATCGCCTCGATGTAGCAGTTTGATTTTAAGCTGCGCCGGGCGATGAAAGGACCCGCAAACGGGCCAATTCAGCCCTAAGAAAGCAGCTGATAAAATCCGGATTACAAAACATGGGGGGGGGGCGGGGACAGACACACGTCCCCCCTGTACCCCCCCAGGAATTCCGCCGTTGGGTGAGGCAGCATCAGTGGAGTGAAGGAATAGGTGACGTTTCGGGTCGTGACCCTTCTTCAGACAGAATAACTTTTTCTACACAAAGGTCGGTGGGTATATAGAAGGAGCAGCCAGAGGGGATAGTTGAAGCAGGTTTTTTCTCGTTTTTTAGTTTGAAGATACAGCGGACTAACCGCGTCCGCGTCGACCAGTGATCCCCGCACACTAACACCATCCTACACCCACTAGAGACAAATTTTTTTCACACATTTACCAAGCCAATTAACCAACAAACCTGAATGTCTTTGGAGTGTGGGAGGAAACCGAAGATCTCGGAGAAAACACACGCAGGTCACGGGGAGAACGTGCAAATTCCATGCAGACACATGAGGAACAATTTCGAAGCACAGTCCCAACCCGAAACGTCACCTATCCATGTTCTCCAGAGATCCTGCCTGACCCGCTGAGTTACTCCAGCACTTTGTATCATATTTCCTCTTTAGTCTTTGATTTGCAGATGACACAAAGCTGGGTGGCAGTGTGAACTGTGAGGAGGATGCTATGAGGATGCAAGGTGACTTGGACAGGTTGGGGTAGTGGGCAGATGCATGGCAGATGCAGTTTAATGTGGATAAATGTGAGGTCATCCACTTTGGTGGCAAAAACATGAAGGCAGATTATTATCTGAATGGTGACAAGTTGGGAAAAGGGAAAGTACAACGGAATCTGGGGTCCTTGTACATCAGTTAATGAAAGTAAGCATGCAGATACAGCAGGCAGTGAAGAAAGTGAATGGCATGTTGACCTTCATATCAAGAGGAGTTGAATATAGGAGCAAAGAGGTCCGTGTGCAGTTTTGGTCTCCAAATTTGGGGAATGACAATTTTGCTATTGAGGGAGTGCAGCTTAGGTTCACCAGGTTAATTCCCGGGATGGCGGGACTGTCATAGGCTGAGAGAATAGAGCGGCTGGGCTTGAAAACTCTGGAGTTTAGAAGGATGAGAGGCTATCATATTGAAACATATAAGATTATTAAGGGTTTGGACACACTAGAAGCAGGAAACATGTTCCCGATGTTGGGGGAGTCCAGAACCAGGGGCCACAGTTTAATAATGAGTAAGCCATTTACAACGGAGATGAGGAAAAACCTTTTCATAGAGTTGTGAATCTGTGGAATTCGCCTGAAGGCGGTGGTGGCCAGTTCTCTGGATACTTTCAAGAGAGAGCTAGATAGGGCTCTTAAAGATAGCGGAGTCAGGGGTTATGGGGAGAAGGCAGGAATGGGGTAATGAATTGTGGACGATCAGCCATGATCACATTGAATGGCGGTGTTGGCTCAAAGGGCCGAATGGCCCACTCCTGTCACTTAAACGGCCTAGATCTACTCCTAGAACTTGTGAAGTGTGGGTGTTAGGGGTTTTTGAGGAGAAAGCAGGAGAATGGGGTTAGGAAGGAGAGTTGGATCAGCCATGATTGGATGACGGCCTAGACTAGATGGGCCGAATGGCCTAATTCTACTCCTATCACATGACCATTTCTAATCTTACATCAATTAATATTTCTTACCAATCAAGAAATAAGAAGCAAAAGCTGTAGATAATAGAAGCGGCTTCATGTTATTCTTGGGGGGTCAAGGATGGCTAAAACGTTATTCTCCAACTTCTAAATTAAACCTGCAAAATATGTTAAATGTCAAGGAGACCAGAATTGTAAAGATGTTGACCATAATTTGCCAGAAGAAACATTTGTGGTTCTTGGTTTTTGGTTTGAGATACAGCGCGGAATCACCGAGTCCGTGCCGACCAGTGATCCCCGCGCACTAACACTACCCTACACACACAAGGGATAATTTGTCATTATACCAAAGCCAATTAAACTTCAAGCCTGTACATCTTTGAAGTATGGGAGGAATCCGGAGCACTCGGGAGGTCTCCTAATTTGAGGAAGGACATTCTTGCTATTGAGGGTGTAGGTTTACAAGGTTAATTCCCGGGATGGCGGGACTGTCATATGCTGAGAGATTAGAGCGACTGGGATGTATACTCTGGATTTTAGAAGTATGAGAGGGTATCTCATTGAAACATATAAGATTATTAAGAGTTTGGACATGCTAGAGGCAGGAAACATGTTCCTGATATTGGGGGAATCCAGAACCAGGGGCCACACACAGCAACTAAAACTGAACATAGAAAATAGATGGAGTAGGCCATTCGGCCCTTCGAGCCGAATGGCCTACTCCTGCACCTATTGTCTATTGAGAATAACAATAAAGTGTATTATTATTATTATCAATGTGGTCATCGCTGATCATCCAAAATCAGTACCCCGTTCCTGCCTTCTCCCTATATGCCTTGATTCCTTTAGCCCTAAGTGCTAAACCTAACTCTCTCTTGAAAGCATCCAGAGAACCGGCCTCCACCGCCCTCGGAGGCAGAGAATTCCAGACTCACAACTCTCTGTGTGAAGAAGTGTTTTCTCGTCTCTGTTCTAAATGGCTTACCCCTTATTCTTAAACTGTGGCCCCTGGTTCTGGACTCCCCCCAACATCAGGACCATGTTTCCTGCCTCCAGCGTGTCCAAACCCTTAACAATCTTATATGTTTCAATAAGATATCCTCTCATCCTTCTAAATTCCATAAGGTCATCGGGTCAAAGGGTGTGACGCACGGAGCAGCTCAATCCTTCTGGAGGACATGGCAGCCTCCGGCATACACTGTTAACTCACGAAACGCGTACTTTCTTACCCGTTAAAATCCGCCGAAATGGTCAACTTTTGCGCTGTAAATAATGGTGGAGGGTGACTGAACGCTCTGAACCAAATCTTTGCTCTGAAACCGAACACCAAGGTGTGAGCAGCTGAAGGAGCGCATCCCTCGGGACAGCCCTCGCTCTCCCCTCCGGGGTCAACGTTGTCCAGCCCTGACCGGCCGCAGTCACAGGCTGTGGGTCAGCAGCGCCCACACACACACGGGGCCTGGTGGAGCGGGGCCGCGGCTCCGGGCGGCAGACACACGGGGGTCAAAAACCCGGCAACGCCCCTGTCAGCTGCAGCATAGTTGGGGTCAGTCTGGTCGCTCCACCCACCCAGAGTCACTGACCGTGCTGCACTAGACCCCTGACCCCCTCCCTACCGACTACCACCCCACCCCCCTCGAACCACGATCCCCCTCGGACTCCCGACCACCCCCCCGCCCTCGGCCGCGGGGACAGACGGCCCGTGGTCCGCGGGCGCGGAACCAGTCGGCGGGGAGTCTGGGTGCTGGGATGGAGGGCGGGCCCGCTGTGTGTACTCCAGAAGGTGTTGGGTGGAAACAGGTGCCGTGCAACCTCCCTACATGAGCCCGGCGGCTCCATTCATGCTCCAATAAGATAGCCTCTCATCCTTCTAAACTCCAGAGTGTACAAGACCAGCCGCTCCATTCTCTCAGCATATGACAGTCCCGCCATCCCGGGAATTAACCTGGTGAACCCACGCTGGGCTCCCTCAATAGCAAGAATGTCCTTCCTCAAATTAGGGGAACAAAACTGTACACAATACTCCAGGTGGGGTCTCACTAGGGCCCTGTACAACTGCAGAAGGACCTCTTTGCTCCTATACTCAACTCCTCTTGTTATAAAGGCCAACATGAGGCCATTGGCAAGAGGACGGGATTTTTTTTTAGTTTATGTGCTCCTCCCGTGACCCTTGACCTTTGGCAATGTGGTCAATATATAAAATAAACCCGTCAGGAGGAGTCCGCCGCCGCCGCCGCCGCCCGCTTCAATATATACAAGGTTGACCATTTACCTTCAGCGGGAGGGGAGGGGCAGGAGGAGGGGGGTTGCAGGGTTAAAGCAGAAGCGACCAAAGATTATAGACGATCTTTGGAAGCGACGACGGCGTTCAAACGGCAAGATGCGGTCACGTGTGGAGGGGCCGGGGCGGTGCCGTCACGGGGGGAGGGGCCCGGTCGTGTCGCGTGTGGAGGGGCCGGGGCGGTGACGTCACGTGGGGAGGGGCCGGGTCGTGTCGCGTGTGGAGGGTCGCGGGGGCGGCCGCGGGGGGGGGCGGTGACGTCACGGTCGGTTGGCTGGGTCACGTGGGGAGGGGACGGTCACGTGGGGAGGGTGTGGAGGGGCGACGGGGGCCGGGCGGTGACGTCACGTGGGGAGGGGCCCGGTCGTGTCGCGTGTGGAGGGGCCGGTTGGGGGGCCGGGGCGGTGACGTCACGCGGGGAGGGGCCCGGGCGTGTCGCGCGGTGGGGGGGCCGGGGCGGTGACGTCACGTGGGGAGGGGCCGGGCCGTGTCGCGTGTGGAGGGGTGGAGACGGCCGGTGGGGGGGCCGGGCCGGTGTCGCGTGTGGACGTCACGTGGGGGGGGGCCGGGGCCGTGACGTCGCGTGGGGAGGGGCCGGGGCGAGGGGGGCGGTGACGTCACGTGGGGAGGGGCCGGGCGTGACGTCGCGTGTGGAGCGGCGGCAACGACGGGGGCGGGTGACGGATTTCACGTGGATTTCACTCGGGGACCGGACTGGGCGTGCACTGGTGTGGAGGACTTACACGGTTGGGGGGTCTGGGGGCGGTGGACGTCACGCTGGGGGGGGGACCGGGGATTGGTTGTCGCTGGATTGTAGAGGGGCCGGGGCGGTGGACTGGTCACGTGCTGGCGGTTGGGGTGAGCGGCGGCAACGACGGATTGGCGGCGGGACAGGGATTTGTCTTGGAGTCGATTTCACTCGAGTGGACCGGACTGGGCTGCACTGGATTGGACTGGGCTGGATTTACACTGGATTGGATTGGACTGGACTGGATTTACACTGGATTGGACTGGACTGGATTGGACTGGATTGGACTGGACTGGATTGGAGTGGACTGGATTGGACTGGACTGGATTTACACTGGATTGGATTGGACTGGACTGGACTGGACTGGGTTTACACTGGATTGGACTGGACTGGATTTACACTGGATTGGACTGGACTGTATTTACACTGGATTGGACTGGATTGGATTGGACTGGACTGGTCTGGATCGGACTTGATTTGTCTGGATTTAATTAGACTGTTTGGATTGTATTGGACTTGACTGGACTGGATTGGACTTGACTGTGCTGGGCTTGACTGGACTTGATGGGATTGGATTGAACTTGACTGGATTGGATTTAACGTGAATGTGTTGGACTGGACTTGACTGGATTGGATTTGGCTCGATTGGACAGGATTAGATGACTGGACTGGATTAGACGACTGCCCTGGATTGGATTTGACTGTGTTGGACTGGATTAGATTTAATTTGACGATTGGATTGGATTGGATTTAACAGGACTGCACTAGATTGAATTGGGTTTGACGACTGCCCTGGATTGGATTTGACTGGATTGGACTTGACTTGGCTGGACTGGATTGATCTTGACTGAACTAGATTGAAATATATTTGACTTGACTGGATTGGATTTGACTGAACTGGACTAGAATGGACTGGTAGGTACACAAAAAAGCTGGAGAAACTCAGCGGGTGCAGCAGCATCTATGGAGCGAAGGAAATAGGCAACGTTTCGGGCCGAAACCCTTCTTCACTGGATTAGACTTCTTGACTGGATTGGACATGATTGGACTGGAGTGGAATGGACATGGTTGGACTGGCCTGGAGTGGACTGATCTAGTCTGGAATGGACTAGGAAGACGGCCAGAGTGGATTAGACTGGACCGGAATGGATTGGATTTGACTGAGAGACAGTAAATGCTGGAGTAACTCAGTGGGTCAGGCAGCATCTCTGGAGAGAAGGAATGAATGACGTTTCGGGTTGAGACCCTTCTCCGGACTGAATTTGAATATTAGATTTGACTGAACTGGACTTGATTAGATTGGACTTAACTATAGTGTATTTGACTTGGCTGGAGTGTGTTGGGCTGGATTGGACTTGACGTGACTGGATTGAACATGTTTGGACAGGACTGGATTGGATTGACCAGAGTGGATTAGACTAGACTGGAATGGAATGGAAAGAAATTGGACTTGGCCAACTGGAATGGATTGGACTGGGCCTAACTCTAATGGAGTGGATTGGACCTGACTGGAGTGGATTGGAATAGACTAGATTGCACTGGATTAGTCTGGACTGGTCAAGATTGGATTAGTCTGGATTGGAGTGGTTTGGATTGGGGACTGGAGTGTACTAGGAGAGGCTGGACTGGACTAGACTAGAATATACTGGACTGGAGGGGGATACCCAAATGGAACCTGAATTGTGCGTTATTCCTCCTGCTTGTTCCCACCGTTAGGGAATGATTATTGGTGGTTATGTGGAAGGAATTGGTGAAAACACAGCTAGAATCACTCTCGCAATCTTCTAAGCCTAGTAGAATAATCATATCTCAACAGAAAGTAAAACATTTTGCACTAAAACAATTGTCAATTGGATGTGAGTAGATGTTGGTATAGATTGAGAGTGGAGAATAGTTGTCCAGGCATTGAGGACTTTACCTAAAGTTAGGATTAAGGGAGTTTATTTGCCATATGCACCAAAGCAACGAAATTCTTACTAGTGTTTAAGAAGGAACTGCAGATGCTGGAAAAATTGAAGGTAGACAAAAATGCTGGAGAAACTCAGCGGGTGAGGCAGCATCTGTGGAGAGAAGGAATAGGTTTGATTTTATCATTTAAAAATAAATTGGATAGGTATATGGACGGAAAAGGAATGGAGGGTTATGGTCTGAGTGCAGGTAGATGTGACTAGGGGAGAATAAGTGTTCGGCATGGTCTAGAAGGGCCGAGATGGCCTGTTTCCATGCTGTAATTGTTATATGGTTATATGTACACGACGATAAACATTTGAATCTGCTGCTATTTACAGAATGGGTGAACAGGGAATATAATTATAGAACAGGTAAAATATGGATAGACACAAAATGCTGGAGTAACTCAGCGGGACAGGCAACATTTCCGGAGGGAAGGAATGGGAGACGTTTCGGGTCGAGACCCTTCTTCAGACTGATATCAGGGAAGGGGGTGGGACAGAGATAGAATGTAGTCGGAAACAGTAAGACTAGTGGGAGAACTGGGAAGGGGGAGGGTATGGAGAGAGAGGGAGAAAGCAAGGGCAACTTGAGTAGGCAATAGGTGCAGGAGTAGGTCATTCGGCTCTTCGAGCCAGCACCGCCATTCAATGTGACCATGGCTGATCATCACCAATCAGTACCCTGTTCCTGCCGTCTCCCCATATCCCCTGATTCCGCTATCTTTACGAGCCCTATCTAGCTCTCTCTTGAAAGCATCCAGAGAACCCGCCTCCACCGCCCTCTGAGGCAGAGAATGCCACAGACTCGCAACTCTCAGTGAGAAAAAGTGTTTCCTCGTCTCCGTTCTGAATGGCTTACGCCGTATTCGAGAAGTTAGAGAAGTCATTGTTCATACCGCTAGGGTGTAAGCTGCCCAAGCGAAATATGAGGTGCGGTTCCTCCAAGTTGCGCTGGGCCTCACTCTGACAGTGGACATTGTCCTGGGCCTCCTCCATTGTCAGAGTGAGGCCCAGCACAAATTGGAGTTACTCCAGGATTTTGTGCCTTATGAAAATTGATCTGGTCTTCCCGATCTAGTTTGTAAGTGATTCCTCTCGAAAAGACATAATTATACACCCAGTGTGTGGGCAATTCAGGATGGATGATTAATGTGTGACTAAGTTAAAACAGGTATTTTAATAAGTCAAGTCAAGTCAAGAAAGTTTATTGTCATGTGTCCCAGATAGGACAATGAAATTCTATGAAATTCTATTTGCTTCAGCACAACAGAACATTGTAAGCAAAAAATACAGAACAGTTTAGTTCAATATACACATAAATAGTAAGATTAAACGAGAACTTACCAGTTTGAAGTTTAATCTTTATTTTATGAGGAGTAACGTTGAGGGATTACGTGAAGACCCCGCCAGCACGCATGCGCATCAATCTTCAAAGCAGCGGTGTGAAATCACAGACAGCAATAGTTGAACTAAACATAGTAAGATAAGAGAACTAGAATACCAGTTGACCTTGGTGAGACCACACCTGGAGTATTGCGTACAGTTTTGGTCTCCAAATCTGAGGAAGGACATTATTGCCATAGAGGGAGTGCAGAGAAGGTTAACCACACTGATTCCTGGGATGTCAGGACTGTCTTATGAAGAAAGACTGGATAGACTTGGTTTATACTCTCTAGAATTTAGGAGATTGAGAGGGGATCTTATAGAAACTTACAAAATTCTTAAGGGTTTGGACAGGCTAGATGCAGGAAGATTGTTCCCGATGTTGGGGAAGTCCAGGACAAGGGGTCACAGCTTAAGGATAAGGGGGAAATCCTTTAAAACCGAGATGAGGAGAACTTTTTTCACACAGAGAGTGGTGAATCTCTGGAACTCTCTGCCACAGAGGGTAGTTGAGGCCAGTTCATTGGCTATATTTAAGAGGGAGTTAGATGTGGCCCTTGTGGCCAAGGGGATCAGAGGGTATGGAGAGAAGGCAGGTACGGGATACTGAGTTGGATGATCAGCCATGATCATATTGAATGGCGGTGCAGGCTCGAAGGGCCGAACGGCCTACTCCTGCACCTAATTTCTATGTTTCTAAGTTAATCATCGTGGCACCTCCCAAAACCATGACATGCAATCCGGGAGAATGGGTTATGATATCATCGTTCTAATTTATACATCATATTGAATGGCGGTGCAGGCTCGAAAGGCCGAATGGCCTACTCCTGCACCTAATTTCTATGTTTTTATGTTTATGATAGAGGGTTGGGCGTGGAGGGCACGTAATCCCTCAACGTTACTCCTCATAAAATAAAGATCAAACTTCTAACTGGTAAGTTCTCGTTTAATCTTACTATTTTACTTTGGAGTCATGTGAGTGACTACGTGAAGATTTTAAAGCTCTGTGATTTCATGCCGTGGAACGAGTCCATGCCTCACACACTGCCGTAGATGAGCAAAGGAGGAAGTATGGTAACGTATTCAGACATGAATCAGTTATTCAAAAACACTGATAAATTTATTAACAAAATAATAATAACCTCTATCATTCGGGGTAAATTATAATACAGAACTTAAAATTGAGTCTGCAAACACCGCAGGTTTGGCAACCGGTTTGTTATAAAATTGCTGAAAGGTCCTATCTCTAGACCATCCTGCTGTACCCAGGATGTGGCCCATGGGAACTTCCAACTCCCTTGCTGCCGATGTTGCTGCAGCCCTGGTGGAATGAGATTTAAAAACATCAGTATCCACCTCTGCAGCTCCCAAAACCTGTCTAAGCCTCCTTGATATGGTTTGCACGGATACCCTTTTATGAGGCTGTTTATGGCTGAGCAACAATGCCATTTCCTTGCCTCTAAGATATTTTGTGACTTCTATATAATGTAGTAGATGCGTCACTATGCATAGACGAACATTTATGGGGTATGCACGGAACTCTAATTTGAGGCTTGATGATCCAGGCCTATTTTGTTTCACCAATTCATAAATGTAAAAAGTTATTTTGTTGGTTGATATGGCCACAGTGTCCAGCCTTAATTTGTGCAGTGACTGGACCCGTTGTGCCGAGACTAGTGCCATCAGCATGACTATTTTATGTTAGTTTTTCCAGGGACAGGGATGTTGCTGGTGACCAACCCCTGAGCAACGTTAGGACAACACTTACATCCCAAATCTGGGAGTACCTGGCCCTAGCGGGATTAGTGTTGAAGATACCCCTCATTAGTTTTGAAACCAGAGGGTGTGATCCAACAGTATAGTGTTCTAATCCCTGCCATAAGTAAGCTGAGAGGGCACTCCTGGCACAGTTAATGGCACTGTAGCTTAGACCTTCGTCAAAGTGAAGGCTAGACAAGAATTCCAGTACATTCGTCACTGTAGCTGTGTTGTATGTGATGTTGGTCCTGGTATAGCATATCTCCCATTTTCTGATATATGACAGGTATTGTTTTCTGGTGGACTCCCTGTATGCCGCCATGATCATGTTCATGATTCGGTCCGTCAGCCCAAAATCCAGAAGTGATCTTTTCAAATTCTGCAAATCAACAGATTTATCCTGTCATGGCATGGGTGACTTTCGCCTGTCACAGGATGGACCAACAGATCTGGTTGTTTGGAGATGGACATACATGGTTCCGAGACCATGTCGAGAACAGGGAACCATGGCTGAGTAGGCCAGTCGATTACTACCAAAATACCTGACGATGAGTCTTGGTGTATTTTGCGTAAGACTCGGCTGATGAGGCAGAAGGGGGGAAATGCATTGAAAAACAATTTTCTCCAGTGCAACGAGAATGCGTCCATCGCTGCTGCCCCAGGGTCTGGTTCCCAAGCAACATATGTTGGCAACTGGCGATTAAGCCTAGATGCGAATAGATCGATATCTGGTGTTCCATATCGCGCTACAATATCAGCAAACACTTTGTGGTCCAACATCCATTCGGTGTTGTAATTGAATTTTCGGGACCTGGTGTCTGCCACTGTATTGAGTTTACCTGGTAGGAAAATAGCTGATATCCAAATATTTCTGTCGATACACCATTGCCAAATCATGTTAGCCAGATTATCACATGCTATCTATTTGATTCCACCCATATGATTAATATACGCCAGCACAGTGGTATCAATTTGTAGGCGAACATGCAGGTGGTGCATTTTTGAGCAGTATGCCTTTAGCCCATAGAATGCACCCAACATCTCTAAATAGTTTATACCAAGAGCTTGAGGTAAAGATGATTAATGTGCATCCCATCTGCCACCACAGCTGGAGATGGTATTAGTAGCACCCCAACCGTGAGCGCTGGCATCAGTTTGTAACACAACTGAAGGGTTGCTGATAATGATGGGGCTGGAACAATGCCGAATGTTTTGCCTCCACCATTGTAATTCCAAAATTGCTTTAGCTGGTAGCTGCATTGGTCTGTTGAAATGACCAGCATGATGTTTGAGTGCTTGCACCTTTGCTCTCTATAAATTTTGGTAATGCAAAGGTCCAAACTGTGTCTGGAAAAACAGCCACAAGCTTACCAATCACCCTTGCTACTTGTCAAATAGATGGCTGACTGACGACAACAAGGCTGTTACAGGCCCCCATTAAGTCTGCTGCCTTGCCCCTTGGCAAAGTCACAGACATGTGAACCGAGTTAATAGTGAACCCTAAGTAATCCATTGTCGTAGAAGGCGTCAACTTGGATTTATCTGGATGGATGATGAACCCCAGTTTCTCAAACAAGAGTTTGGTAGCTGATACAGCTGATTTAGCTAAATCCACAATTAATTAGTCTTTCCCACAATTAATATATCATCCAGATATGCCATGACAATATGTTTCTGTTTTCGGAGAAATGCCAGGGCTGGTTTTAATATTTTAGTAAATAGTCTGGGGGCTAAAGATAAATCATTAGGCAACGCTTTATACTGCCAGAGCTGCCCCATCCAGTTAAACTTCAGATATCGGCGGTGATCCTTCTGTATAGGCACCGAATAGTATGCATCTTTTAAATCGATGCAAGCCATGAAGTAACCTTCGGAAATCAATTGTTTAGCAGTAACAAAGGTTTCCATTTTGAAATGAGTATACTGCACAAACGTATTCAGCTTTGTCAAATCGATGATGATGCGGCATCCACCATCTTTTTTATTTTTTGTGATGATATTAGACACAAATTCTAGAGAGTCGTGTTGGGATCTCTCAATTACACCTTTAGCATATAGCCTCACCAGTTCTGCATGACCTTCCAATTTCTCCTGTTGTGAAAGCACAAACATTTGGCTAGGTGCATGCTGAACCGGAGGAAGGATTTTATGAATAAATTCAATTTCGTATCCCTGGATACTGTGCAGTATATAAGGGTCAGAAGTTATAGAACTCCATGCTTTCCAAAATAAGTGTAACCTACCCCCAATTTGTGTAGAATGTTCTGGAAGGAACCAGACCCACCTACCTCCATAGTTACCAGTGGAGTGTTAATTTCTTCTTTTTCTGTCTCCTGGGAGGTAGAGGAGCTGGAGTGCGGGGTTGGCGCATTTTCCACGAAGGCCGTTCTGGGCCGTGGCCTAAAAAAGACCCGTGTCCTGATTGTACGGCCTTCGAGCTTTCACCAGCTTCTGTGTATCGAGGTCTGCTGGTGGATGCGTAGGGGTGCTGCCACCGGAGCTGAGAGGTCTTGCCCGATGATGTTGCCTTCATGAGCCCGACGGCTTTTGCCTCATCATCGAGCTCCTTGACCTGTTTCGACAGGTTGCAGGTTGCCCCCAAATAGCAGAATCGGTGGCTGTGTGTTACTGGTCTTGCACAACCCTGCAAATGTGGGGTTCAGGGCAGGTCGGATTGCAATCCTCCTGAGGCAGTTTATTTCGAACTGCGTGTTGCAGTGAAGTGCCAGTGCGTCTTGCTGTGTATCCAACATTTCTGTGCCGTCTACAGATCGGGCAAACGCTGTTATCCCGGAAGTCAGCAGTTTGAGGATCTTTTGCATCTTGACCTCCTAGGCTCTGATGCCCACACCGATATATCCCCAGATAGAGCTGTTCACCGCAGGAACGTTAAGGGAGACACAGTTCTCTGGTGCTAGGTATTTAGCAGTTGTCTCGTTCATTACCTGTTCCTGCAGCTGGAGAGGTAATCGATGCTGGCTGCCAGCTGCGGCTGTAACGGCTGTCCTGTTTGCGTAGGCAACGCAAATTTGGAGACCATGCCGAGCAGCTTCTGTTGTTCCTGCACCCCCAGCACACTTGTAGCATCTTCAGCCAAACCCCTGTCTTCAGAGCCAGCCCAGCAGTGGCTCCTAATGCTCCCCTCTGACGAGGGAGACGCATTATGCAGCCCTGTATAAGGTGCTGCCATGGGTGTCCTAGGAGACCCATGGTGACAAGACTCCGTTTCCCGGAGCATGTCACGTTGGAGCATCTGCTCCATCAATCGCTCCATGCGGGATATGCAATCACGATCGCTGCCCGCAGGCGGCAAGTGTTCACGGCCCGACTCATCCGAGTCTATGAGCCTGTCCGACTTTTGCTTGGCCTTCCCGCCAGCCCGTGGTGTCGGTTCGGGCTGTGCTGGTGCCAGGTTGGAGACTGCTGATCGCATAGATAGCGATCTAGGTGCAGTCGGCCGCTGCTGACTGCCCGCATTTCCGCGGTCCTCCGCAGTTAGTTTTTTAGCGGTCCGTTTGCACTTAGTCTTGGACTTGTCCATAGGTTCCTTTTCTGAAAAACAATTCTCCCTGAAACGGAACAAAACGACCTCAGAGTAAATAACTCACCTGCAAGTCCTGTTTTTAAACCTACCGCTGCGGGAGCAAAGGTCCTCCCCGCCAGTCGCTGTGCAATGCGTTAGACGATATGACGCGCATGCGTACTGGCAGGGTCTTCACGTAGTCACTAACGTGACTCCGAAGTAAAATAAGCAGATAAAGTGCAATAGGCTGCTACAGTTCAGAGTCTGTTTGTTGCCGAGTTTAATAGCCTGATGGCTGTGGGGAAGAAGCTGTTTCTGAACCTGGATGTAACAGATTTCAGGCTCCTGTTCCCTCTGCCCGATGGTGGCGGAGAGATGAATGTGTGGCCAGTTTTGCATATGGCGTGCACAGCCTAAAGTTGAAGGACAACTTGTTCTATTTGATTTTATTTGATTGTGATCTTATCAGGTTGATTGCATTCATCAAAATAGAGCGGGCCACGTGAAGGTTGCAATCTCCCACCCCAGAGCGTTGTTGATAAGGTTAAATGAAGGAAGGGGTGTGGGTTGTATCACGCGTGTGGTGACGTGGAGAAGAGGCACCAGTACTTAAAGAAGGGTCTCGACCCGAAAACGTCACCCATTCCTTCTCTCCAGAGATGCTGCCTGAGTTACTCCACAGCTTTTTGTTGTGTCTATCCGGTTTTTAAACCAGTTCCATCCTGCACACCCAGTTCTCTAATAATTGTCAATAGTTTGCTATGCTATTGCACAGAGTGAAACTTTATGTGTCCTTAGTGGGTGTGGCAGATCGCTTGGGTGGAGGATTTGCTTGCACCAAAGTCAGTATTGTCCAATTGATTCCTCTAATGTATGCTGTATATTATTTTGTGCGAGATTATGTCAACACCTTGTTGAAAGGATTTGAGCCAGTTTCCACGTTGCACTGCTCCACCTGTTCAATTTCAATGTTGACTAGCAGAACATGGTCCACAGTTTCGCCCCTTTTTATATTAATTACAAATGCGAGGACAGGAAAACGAGTAAAACTGGTATGGAGATTCAGTTTGAAGAAGGGTCTCGACCCGAAACGTCACCCAGTCCTTTTATCCAGAGATGCTGCCTCACCCGCTGAGTTACTGCAGTATTTTGTGTCTACCTTCGATTTAAACCAGCATCTGCTGTTCCTTGTTACACATGGAAATCCAGTAGACAGTCGTACCAACACGTATATGGTGAGGAAAGGTTTAGAAGGGTATGGGCAGGTGGGACAAGTGTGAAGATGGGTCTCGGCCCAAATCAATGGACAACAGGTGCAGGAGTAGGCCTTTCGGCCCTTCGAGCCAGAACCGCCATTCAATGTGATCATGGCTGATCATCCCCAATCAGTACCCTGTTCCTGCCTTCTCCCCATATCCCCTGACTCCACTATCTTTAAGAGCCCTATCTAGCTCTCTCTTGAAAGCATCCAGAGAACCTGCCTCCACCGCCCTCTGAGGCAGAGAATTCCACAGACTCACAACTCTGTGTGGAAAAAGTATTTCCTCGTCTCCGTTCTTCTCGTCACCCATTCCTTCTCTCCAGAGATGCCGCCTGTCCCGCTGAGTTACTCCAGCATTTTGCATCTATCTGGGACTAGTGGATGTTGGGCATGTTGGTCGGCATGGGTAAGTTGTGCCAAAGGGCTTGTTGTGTCCATGCTGTGTGCCCCTTAAGTATGAGGTTCTTGCAGTCTAAATCAGAACACAGGTTGCAGGCAGGATATCAGTGTGACCAGACCACTGTGGGAGAGGGTGGATTGATGTCGAGGGGACAGAAAAGGGATGATGTTATGATCGGTAGTAATAAAGCACATTGGGAGTAAACACTGAGCAATGCAGCTCTGAACATGAATTTCAAATGTGTTGCTGACTCTGGAATTTCATGCACATTGAGAGCAAACAATGTTTACTCCCAATGTAGAAACAAGGAACTGCAGATGCTGCTCTACACAAAAAGTGCTGGAGTAACCTAGCAGGCCAGGCAGCATCACTGGAGAACATGGATAGGTGGTGTTTCGGATCGTAACCCTCTTCAGTATGTTCCAATAATGTGGTGACTGGTCTGAAGAAGGGACCACAGATTGGTCCAGAACCAGGGTCCACACACAGTTTAAGAATAAGGGGTAAGCCATTTAGAACGGTGATGAGGAAACACTTTTTCTCACAGAGAGCGGTGAGTCTGTAGAATTCTCTGCCTCGGAGGGCGGTGGAGGCCAGTTCAGAGAAGTCCTTGCTTTGTTGTTGTCCCTCTCCCAGCTAACAATAATCTATTGCATATGTTCATTGATCTCCGCCCCCTTAGTCCTGCTTTCACACTTTACACTTCCTTACCTATGTATCTCCCTCTCCCCTGACATCGGTTTGAAGAAGGGTCTTGACCCGAAACGTCACTCATTCCTACTCTCCAGAGATGCTGCCCGTCCCACTGAGTCACTGCAGCATTTTTCGGTTTAAACCAGCACCTGCAGTTCCGACACAAAACTTTGGACTTGTTGAACAGGTTCAAGAGCTGAGGCTCCTGCCCTTTGTATTTCCATCTTCCCATTCTCCAATTTCTGGATTGTTGCCCGGGCTGGGAACATAAAGCTGCAGTATGGAAATAAGCCTTGTCAGTTTCATGAGCTCATCTATAACTAACCCTACCAGCTATCGGCCCTTAGTTTTTTTTAAATTATTTGTAAATTTACATGTTAGTCCAGGCATGTAAATGGTGTCTTTGCTTCCATTACTTTCCAGCTTCTCACCATTCTTCTTCACATATAGGGCTCTGGTGAGACCACATCTGGAGTATTGTGTACAGTTTTGGTCTCCTAATTTGAAGAAGGACATCCTTGTGATTGAGGCAGTGCAGCGTAGGTTCACGAGATTGATCCCTGGGATGGTGGGACTGTCAAATGAGGAAAGATTGAAAAGACTAGGCTTGTACTCACTGGAGTTTAGAAGGATGAGGGGAGATCTTATAAAAGCATATAAAATTATAAAAGGACCGGACAAGCTAGATGCAGGAAAAATGTTCCCAATGTTGGGTGAGTCCAGAACCTGGGGCCACACTTAGAATAAAGGGGAGGCCATTTAAGACTGAGGTGAGAAAATACTTTTACACCCGGAGAGTTGTGAATCTGTGGAATTCCCTGCCACAGAGGGCAGTGGAGGCCAAGTCACTGGATGGATTTAAGAGAGAGTTAGATAGAGCTCTAGGGGCTAGTGGGATCAAGGGATATGGGGAGAAGGCAGGCACTGGTTATTGATTGGGGAAGATCAGCCATGATCACCATGAATAGCGGTGCTGGCTCGAAAGGCCGAATGGCCTCCTCCTGCACCTATTTTCTATGTTTCTATGGGAATAAAAAGTCACCCTCTTATCCCTTACTGTAAATATTGTCCCCTAATTTCACCGACCTCTGACACGGGGAATAGATTCTTGCAGGCTTATACCCTCTCAAAGATTTTATGCGCTTCAATTGTAATCCCTCTTTAGCATTTAGGGATAATTTATTGCCCTTCGGCCCATTGAGTCCACACCAGCCAGCGACCACCCCGTCTACGGGTGTCAGAGGTTATAGGGCAAAGGCAGAAGAATGGGGTTAGGAGGAATTAGAAACATTACATTATTAAGGGATTTAGAAACATAACATAGAAACATAGAAACATAGAAAGTAGGTGCGAGAGCAGACCACCAGGTCCATCGAGCCCGCACCGCCATTCGCTCATGGCTGAACACTAAACAGACACACTTACCCACAAACAGTAGACACAAGACACAGAACACAAGACACTACCCTCCCCTTTATACCGCTATCACCCCTCTCCACCCCAAGAACCTCGTGATCTCCTGGGGGAGGCAAAAAACCGGATAAAAACCCAGGTCCAATTCGGGAAAAAAATCCGGGAAATTCCTCTCCGACCCCAATCTAGGCGATCGACACTTGTCCAGGAGATCACAAAATTATTAAGGGATAGAAACATAAAATTATTACAGGATTCAAAACATAAAAATATTAAGGGATTAGAAATATATAAAATTATTAAGGGATTATGAACATAAGATTATTAAGCGATTAGAAACATTAAGGGATTAGAAACATATAAGATTATTAAGGGTTTGGACACGCTAGATGCAGGAAACATGTTCCCGATGTTCGGGGAGTCCAGACCAGGAGTCACAGTTTAAGAATAAGGGGTAAGCCATTTAGAACTGAGATACTTTCAAGAGAGAGCTAAATAGGGCTTTTCAAGATAGCAGAGTCAGGGGATATGGGGAGAAGACAGGAACGGGGTACTGATTGGGAATGATCAGCCATGATCACATTGAATCACAGAGGGTAGTCGAGGCCAGTTCATTGGCTATATTTAAGAGGGAGTTAGATGTGGCCCTTGTGGCTAAGGGGATCAGAGGGTATGGAGAGAAGGCAGGTACGGGATACTGAGTTGGATGATCAGCCATGATCATATTGAATGGCGGTGCAGACTCGAAGGGCCGAATGGCCTACTCCTGCACCTACTTTCTATGTTTCTATGAATGGCGGTGCAGGCTCGAAGGGGGAGAAAGGCCACCTGCACCTATTGTCTATAGTGATATGGGGAAAAGGTAGTATTGTGGATGATCAGCCATGATCACATTGAATGGCGGTGCTGGTTCGAAGGGCTGAATGGCCTACTCCTGCACCTATTGTCTATGTATATATATATATATCTAAGAGAGATAGATCAACCATGATTGAATGGTGGCGTAGACGTGATGGGCCGAATGCTGTTATGACCTTCCTTCCCTATAGGGACTATTTATAATTTTACCGAAGCCAATCAACTTAAAAAACCTTCATGTCTTTGGAGTGGGTGGAAATCGGAGCATCAGGAAAAAATCATGGGAGGATATTGGCGGAGGAGTGGGGTTGTAACACTATAACAATCCACTTCCTAGGCAAATATATCCTTCCTTTAGGATAGGAAATGAAATGTAAAACAATGTTCAAAAGGGCGGCGCAGTGGTGGAGTTCCTGCCTTGCAGCGCCAGAGACCCGGTTCGATCCCGACTACGGCTGCTGACTGTCGGGAGTTTGCACGTTCTCCCCGTGACCGCGTGGGTTTTCTCCGAGATATTTGGTTTCCTCCCACACTCCGATAGACGTACAGGTCTGTAGGTTAGTTGGCCTGGTATAAATGTAAATTGTCCTGAGTGTGTGTAGGGTAGTGTTAATGTGCGGGGGATCGCTGGTCGGCATGACGGTGCGGACTCGGTGAGCCGAAGGGCCTGTTTCCGGGCTGTATCTCTCCGGGTAAGAGGTCACCCGAGCTCTGCCGAGGTGAAGCGCAATGTACAGTATTTCATTGCCTTTGATATGTTCTTGTACTTTTCACCTTTTAAAAATCCTCAAAATTCTGAAACAATTCCCAAAGTTTGAACTTTTCCCCAAAAAACCTCTTTCAGCTGTGTATTGGGAAAAAATTGTGTCCAATGCCCATTAATTTAAGAGCGAGTATCTTTCAGGTATGCTCCGATGTTAAACGAAACCCCCAATCCTTCAAAGTTAAAAATGAATTGCCTTTGGATGGTAGTCGTACTTGCAAGCATCATCAAATTAGGTAAGAGACAATACTGTAGCATGTAATAACACAATTAAATTTGAGTAATATCTTGCTTTATGGGAGTGTGCAGCCTGAAGCCAGTGGTGTATCTAGGCGTGAAAGAGGTGAAGATGTACCGGAGATACTCTATCCCAACAGATGGTTGCTCTAGATTTAAGGGCCTATCCTTGGCTGTCATTTGCGCGCCATTTATGCGACCTCCAAAAATGTGGACGTCGCGTTGTGATGCACGGGTAGCGCGGGACGGGGCATGGAGAGGCGTGGAGTTGCACAAAATTCTCCCGCACCACCTGCATGACGTATCGCGTACGCACGCTGGCGCATTGGCATCGCAGGCTGGCGTCCCGACGTCTCACGTGTATCGTGTGGTGACGCATGGTTACCCCACCGTGCGTAACCATGCATCGCCGTGCACCGCAGGGTATTCTAATGACGGCACGTCATCATGACGTCACGCGCACCAGACGGCGCGCACCAGACGGCATGATGACACGTGATTTGCGCGGGACGTCGCGCCGACCTATTTTACATATGACGCGTAAATGAGGCCCAAATGACGGCCAAGTGGGACAGGCCCTTAAGACTTTAGAGATGTAGCGTGGAAAAATGCCCTTCGGCCCACAAGAGTCCATGTCTAGGAGTACAAGAGTACCTAGGAGTGCAGGGACATAGTTCCTTGAAAATGGAGTCAAGGGTGGTCAAGAGGACTTTTGGCACATTGACCTTCATCAGTCACAGTATTGAGTATAGAAGATGACAGGTCATATAGACAATAGGTGCAAAGAATCTCACTGTGCCTAGTCACAAGTGATAATAACGTATTCCTATTCCTAAAAGGGGATTAGACAATAGACAATAGGTGCAGGAGTAGGTCATTCGGCCCTTCGAGCCAGCATCGCCATTCAATGTGATCATGTCTGATCATCCCTAATCAGTACCCCATTCCTGCCTTCTCCCCATATCCCCTGACTCGCTATCTTTAAGAGCGTTATCGAGCTCTCGATTGAAAGTATTCAGAGAACCGTCCTCCACCGCCCTCTGAGGCAGACAATTCCACAGACTCACCACTCTCCTCATCTCCGTTCCAAATGGCTTACCCCTTATTCTTAAACTGTAGCCACTGGTTCTGGACTCCCCCAACTATGGTTCATATGTTTATAAGAATGATCCCAGGAATGAGTGGGTTAGCATATGATGAGCGTTTGACAGCACTGGGCCTCTACCCGCTGGAGTTTAGAAGGTTGGGGAGGTCGGGGGGACCTCATTGAAACGTACAGAATAATGAAAGGTGTAGAGAGAGTGGATGTGGAAAGGGTGTTTCCACTGGTGGGAGAGTCTAGGACCAGAGGTCACAGCCTTAGAATTAAAGGGCGCTATTTTAGGAATGATGTGAGGAGGAACTTTCTTCGTCAAAGGGTGGTGAATCTGTGGAACTCATTGCCACAGAGGCCTGTGGAGGCCAAGTCATTGGATATTTTTAAGGCACAGATAGACAAATTCTTGATTAGAACGGGTGTCGAGGGTTATGGGTGGGAGGCAGGGAAATGGGATCAGCCATGATTGAATGGTGGAGTGGCCTTGATGGGTCGAATGGCATAATTCTACCCCTATAAGTAGTAGCTCTACTCAATAACCAAAAATCTGTAGCCTCCTTTTGCTCTGGTATTATACTTAATTCACATGTTTAATCGATAATGTTTTGCAGCTGAGGAAGCACAATCTGCCACAAGCTATGATGGTCCAATTCTACATGGCCATCGTAGAGTCTATTCTCACCTTCTCCATCATGGTCTGGTTTGGCTCAGCCACCAAGCACGACACCCGGAGGCTGCAGCTGAGATCAGGTTATTGGCTGCAACCATAATTGATGCACTGTACACTGCAATGGCCAGGAAGCGAGCGGGCAAGATCGTCTCTCACCCTGGCCACAAAGTCCCTGAATCACTTCCCCCTGGAAGGCGACTCCGGTCTGTCAAAGCTGCCACAGCCAGACATACAAACAGCTTTTATTCCCACGAGTAGTAACTCTACTCAACAGCCAAAAATCTGTAGCCTCCCTTTGATCTGGTATTTTGTTGGTTCACATGCTTGATCAATGGTGTTTTATCATTAATGTTTTATTATTATTAATGTTTAGTATTTTCTGAGTCATTCGTAACGTCACGTTGTTACCTGCGGGCGGAGCACCAAGGCAAATTCCTTGTATGTGAATACTTGTCTACAATGTGTTGTGTCCATTTTCTTTATTTTTTTAACCTTTTTCTCTGGTCTGTATGGAAATTTATTATCTATTTTATGTAAAGCACTTTGGTGTCAATACCAGTTGACTTAAAACGTGCTATATAAACAAAACTTACTTACTTACTTACTTGGCCAATAAACATATTCATTCATAAACGTATTAATCAATTAATTCATTCATTCATAACTTGTGAACTACAGCACATTCTCCTATGTTAACCTACAGGAGGTAGCCTGAAGTGCTATGAGAATAGCATCGCCCCTTTGCACTGCGAAATGAAGGAGGTGACCTGTGAGACTAGTGATCGATGCTTCAAGAGGGTGGGTAAATTAGGTAAGTAGCAACCTTTAAAATTCGAACATAAATTGATGGAGTACATGAAACTCTCGTTATTACGGACCGTAGTGGGGGAGAAATGATGTTAGCCACTGGCGGTGAAGTTCACAGAAATATAGAACATAGACAGGTGCAGGAGTAGGCCATTCAGCCCTTCGAGCCAGCACCGTCATTCTATATGATCATGGCAAATCATCTAAAATCAATAGACAATAGGTGCATGAGCAGGCCATTCGGCCCTTCGAGCCAGCACTGCCATTCAATGTGATCATGGCTGATCATCCCCAATCAGTGCCCCGTTCCTGCCTTCTCCCCATATCCCCTGATTCCACTATCTTTAAGAGCCTTATCTAGCTCTCTCTTGAAAGTAACCCAAGAACCGGCCACCACCACTGAGGCAGAGAATTTCACAGACTCAAGAATCAGTACCCTATTCTGGCTTTTTCCTCATATACCTTGATTCTGATAGCCCAAAGAGCTAGATCTAACTCTCTCTTGAAAACATCCAGTGAATTGGCCTTCACTGCCTTCTGTGGCATCATCTCAGTCCTAAATGGCCTACCCCTTATTCTTAAACTGTGTGACCCCCTGGTTCTGGATTCCCCCATCATCGGGAAAAAAATTCCCTGCATCTAGCCTGTCCAATCCCTTAAGAATTTTATATGTTTCTGTAAGATCCCCTCTCATCCTTCTAAATTCCAGTGAATACAAGCCCAGTCGATCCATCCTTTCATCATATGGCAGTCCTGCCATCCCGGGAATAAACCTGATGAATTTAGTCAGCACTCCCTCAATTGCACGAATGTCCTTCCTCAAATTAGGAGCCCAAAACCGTCCCTTCTACAATTAAAAAAACGAATGACCTAAAAGAAATAGCAACTTAAAGGTTATCACACTGCTCTTAAGTGTCTCGACCCGAAACGTCACCCATTCCTTCTCTCCAGAGATGCTGCCTGTCCCGCTGAGTAACTCCAGCTCAGGGATGGGGAACGTTTTCATGTTGGAAGGCCGCATTAAGTTAGCTGTAATCTAATAAGGCCGCATCCAAGAAACTTCAATTAGATATACTTCAAAACGTACATTATTTTGTTAAAATAGCCCTCATGACTTACTAATGTTTTAATTGTGGCCGTCAGTCGGGGAGGATTATTTTGTTGAATCTTCTTTTACTCTTTGGTATTTTAAATACGTTCATTTTAAGATTAAAATAAAAATAATAAAAGACAAACAAAAACATATTAATAAAAATAAAAGGATTTGTTCTACAAAATTTGGATTCATTCAAAATGCCGCACTTAATGGCCTAGAAGGCCGCAGGTTCCCCACCCCAGCTCCAGCTTTTCGTGTCTAACTTTGGTTTAAGCCAGCATCTGCAGTTCCTTCCGACACGTATGGTATGGTGCAAATGGGTGGAGGGGAAATATCTGGTGAGTGCCTTCAGCCACTTTTGTGCCTCAGAGTGTCTGATCACTCACAGGGGTTTATAGACAATAGGTGCAGCAGTAGGGCCTTTGAGCCAGTACCGCTGGTTTAAACCGAAGGTAAGATGCAAAATGCTGGAGTAACTCAGCAGGGACAGGCAGCATCTCTGGAGAGAAGGAAAGGGGTGACGTTTCGGGTCGAGGCCCTTCTTCATCCCTTCGAGCCAGCACCGCCATTCAATGTGACCATGGCTGATCATCCCCAATCAGTACCCCGTTCCTGCCCTCTCCCCATATCCCCGGACTTTGCTATCTTTAAAAGCCCTATCTAGCTCTCTCTTGAAAGTATCCAGAAAACCGGCCTCCACCACCCTCTGAGGCAGAGAATTCCACACTTACAGCTCTCTGTGTGAAAAAGTGTTTCCTCGTCTCCATTCTAAATGGCTGACCCCTTATTCTTAAACTGTGTGGCCCCTGGTTCTGGACTCCCCCAACATCAGCAACATATTTCCTGCCTCTAGCGTGTCCAAAATCTTAATAATCTTATATGTTACAATAAGATATCCTCTCATCCTTCTAAACTCCAGAGTGTACAAGCCCAGCTGCTCCATTCTCTCAGCATATGATAGTCCCGCCAACCTGGGAATTAACCTTGTGAACCTACGCTGCACTCCGTCAATAGCAAGAATGTCCTTCCTCAAATTAGGCTAGGCAACCTTGTTCTGCATGGGGGCCGGGACGCATGTCTGTTAGCGGATGGCGGGTCACGTCTATCACATGTACACATGGATGCCGCCCCGGGTGTCCTCCATCAAATCCACGTGTTCGCAGAAGGTAGACAAAAATGCTGGAGATACTCAGCGGGTGAGACCGCCTCGTGCAATCCTTGCATGTCTCACCCGCTGAGTTTCTCCAGCATTTTTTGTCCACCTTCGATTTTTCCAGCATCCACAGTTCTTTCTTAAATGTGTTCACAGAATGTGCGGGGCCGTGTCGGCGGCTTTGCGCAGGCTGCGGTGCAGCCAGTGCTCGGCCGCGCTCAGCAGGCCTTGATGATCACGGGGGAAAAAATCCGCCTGCGGGCCGGATGATTTTGGGTCGCGGTCCGCATTCGGCCCCGGGGCTTTAGGTTGCCGATCCCTGTATTAGAGTAATGTAGCACGGAAACAGGCCCTTTGGCCCAACTCAACCATGCCGACTAGCCCCACCTGCCCGGGTTTGGCCCACATCTCTCCATGTTTCTCCACAATTCAGGCTTTTGCATGTCAGGTATATAAAAGTAGATGACTCTTTTAAGTGCAGCCACCCCTCGTTTAGTTTACAGATACAACGCGGAAAAATAGCCCTTCGGCTCAGCGGGTCCGCGCCGACCAGCGATCCCCGCACACTAACACTATCCGACACACACTGGGTACAATTTGTACATTTATACCAAGCCAATTTTACTTTTGATACCTGTACGTCTTTGGAGCGGGCGAGGAAACTCGGAAATCTCAGAGATAACCCACGCAGGTCACGGGGAGAACGAGCAAACTCCGTACAGACAGCACCCCTAGTCGGGATCGAACCCAGGACTGCAAGCGCTGTAAGGCAGCAACTCTACCGCTGCGCCACCGTGCCGCCTTGGGGAAAAAAAGAGATTTTAAGATGTCTTTACTTTTGTTTTTCCTTTAACTACTAGTTTTTCTTTATTAAAGAGTAAGTTGAAAGAATAATGGCTTTGATAAATGGTGCAGCTCAGTGGCGCAATGGTAGAGTTGCTGCCTCACAGCACCAGAGACCCGGGTTTGAACCTGACTATGGGTGCTGTCCATACAGGGTTTGTACGTTCTCCCCGAGACCTCTTTCTCCGGGTGCTTCAATTTCCTCACACGTTCCAAAGACATGTGGGTTGTGGATCAATTGGCTATTGTAAATTGTCGCTAGTGTAAAGGATAGAACAGGTCATCAATGGTCAGCATGGACTCAATAGACAATAGGTGCAGGAGTAGGCCATTCGGCCCTTTGAGCCATTCAATGTGATCATGGCTGATCACAATCAGTACCCCGTTCCTGTCTCCTCCCCATATCCCCTGACTCTGCTATCTTTAAGAGCCCCATCTAGCCGACCAGCTGTGACCAGCGCCAGATACTGGCAGAACGACATCTGAGATTGCAACGGACTCGAAGAAGAAGCTCTCTCTTGAAAGTATCCAGAGAACCGGCCTCCACCTCCCTCTGAGGCAGAGAATTCCACAGACTCACAACTCTCTGTGAGAAAAAGTGTTTCCTCATCTCCGTTCTAAATGGCTTACCCCTGATTCTTAAACTGTGTGTGGCCCCTGGTTCTGGACTCCCCCAACATTGGGAACATGTTTCCTGCCTCTAGTGTGTCTAAACCCTGAATAATCTTATATGTTTCAATAAGAATCCCCCTCTCAGCATTACAAGCTGACAGCTGCACTCCCTCGATATCACGAATGTCCTTCCTCAAATTAGGGGTCCAAAACTGCACACAATGCTCCAGGTGTGGTCTCACTAGAATGGGCCGAAGGCCCTGCTTCCGTGCTGCATGTCTAAACTCTAAACGTTCAAGATTCAAGAGAATTTATTGTTACGTGTCCCAGATAGGACAATGAAGTTCTTGCTTTGCTTGCAAAGCAAAACGTTGCAGGTTTCATGGAGTTATTCCCACTCGGATCCCATTCCCAGACACAAAAAAGCTGGGGAAACTCAGCGGGACGGGCAGCATCTCTGGAGAGAAGGAACGGGCGACCTTGGGGTTTGGGTCCACTTCCTGATTTGTAGAGCTTCAACGTGACAGAGCATGTTTTTGCCGTCATGGTGATTTGGAATAGGTCATTTTGCATGTAAACTGTATTTTTTTATTGGCACAGAGAAGTTGATGATTGCGGCCCGTGGATGCATTCCACAATCAAATTGCGGGAGAACTGTTTCGAACACGTTTGCTGGAATGGCAATTAATCTGAAAACAACATGTTGTGTAAAAGAACTGTGTAATGGAGGCAAGGATATGACGGCACCTCTTGCACTGGGCTCTGTGCTGCTGCTTGGCTGCTTCTTGTATGTTAACATGTAATCATGACTACTGTAAACCCTTGTTATATTGGACCAGAGAGGAGGAGGGGGAATGGTATCCGTTATTGCCAAATGTTTGCTACAACCGAGTAAGTAAAGTATTATTAAATGTAGTTGAATCAAGTAACTGCAGATGATGGTCATAGAAACATAGAAAATAGTTGCAGGAGAGGCCATTCAGCCCTTTGAGCCAGCATCACCATTCATTGTGATCATGGCTGATCGTCCCCAATCAATAACCCGTGCTTGCCTTCTCCCTATATCCCTTCATTCCACTAGCCCCTAGAGCTCTATCTAACTCTCTCTTAAATCCATCCAGAGACTTGGCCTCCACTGCCCTCTGTGGCAGGGAATTCCACAAATTCGCAACTCTCTGGGTGAAAACGGTTTTTCTCACCTCAGTCTTAAATGGCCTCCCCTTTATTCTAAGACTGTGTGGCCCCTGGTTCTGGACTCGCCCAACAGTGGGAACATTTTTCCTGCATCTAGCTTGTCCAGTCCTTTTATAATTGTATATGTTTCTGTAAGACCCCCCCCCCCCCCTCATTCTTCTAAACTCCAGTGAATACAAGCCCAGTCTTTTCAACCTTTCCTCATATGACATCCCAGGGATCAATCTCGTATCCCACACCCACATCCCGGTTAACCCACAAAAGCAAAGTGTGATGGAGTCATTCGGCGGGTCGCTGGAGAGAATGGATGGGTGGACGTCAGAACTGTGTGCCGTTTTAATACCAGGCTGCACCCCAGCGAGCCATTTTTCACCACCGCTTGTCACGGCTGTTGCCGTGGCTCACATCGTAACCCCCTGGGGACAGCAGCGCCTCCCTCAGGCCATCGGGGAGCGCTCAGTCACCATGGGGCTCCCTCCCTTCGCACCTGCTGGCGCTTCCACTGTTGCCGTGGGAGTACGTTGACAACTCTGGGGGGGGGGGAGGGAAGGGGAGGAAGAAGGGGGTGTGGGGGATGGGAGATGATGATGAGCATTTGTCAATACTGGGCCTGTACTCGCTGGAGTTTAGAAGAATGAGGGGGGAACTCATTGAAACATACAGAACAGTGAAAGGCTTGGATAGAGTCAAGTCAAGTCAAGTCAAGTTTATTTGTCACATACACATACGAGATGTGCAGTGAAATGAAAGTGGCAATGCTCGCGGACTTTTGTGCAAAAGACAGACAACAAAACAACCAAACAAATTATAAACACAATCATAACACACATATTCTTTTACATAATAAATAATGGAAGGAAAAACGTTCAGTAGAGTTAGTCCCTGGTGAGATAGGCGTTTACAGTCCGAATGGCCTCTGGGAAGAAACTCCTTCTCAACCTCTCCGTTCTCACCGCATGGCAACGGAGGCGTTTGCCTGACCGCAGCAGCTGGAACAGTCCGTTGCAGGGGTGGAAGGGGTCTCCCATGATTTTATTTGCTCTGGAGTTGCACCTCCTGTTGTATAGTTCCTGCAGGGGTGTGAGTGAAGTTCCCATAGTGCGTTCGGCCGAACGCACTACTCTCTGCAGAGCCTTCTTGTCCTTGGCAGAGCAATTCCCAAACCAGATGGTAATGTTCCCGGACAAGATGCTTTCCACCGCCGCTGCGTAGAAGCACTGGAGGATCCTCGGAGACACTCTGAATTTCCTCAATTGCCTGAGGTGGTAAAGGCGCTGCCTTGCCTTACTCACGAATGCTGAGGCGTGTGATGCCCATGTCATATCCTCAGAGATGTGGACTCCCAGATATTTAAAACAGTTCACCCTATCCACAGGATCCCCATTTATCCTCAATGGAGTGTACGTCCTCGGATGATGTGCCCTCCTAAAGTCCATGATCAGCTCCTTCGTTTTTTTTGATGTTCAAGAGGAGGCTGTTCTCCTGGCACCAGAGTGCTAGATCAGCCACCTCCTCCCGGTAGGCCTTCTCATCGTTGTCTGAGATCAGGCCCACCACCACAGTGTCATCAGCAAACTTAATTATTGAATTGGAGCTGAACCTAGCCACACAGTCATGTGTGTACAGGGAGTACAATAGGGGGCTGAGGACGCAACCCTGGGGTGATCCTGTGCTCAGGGTGAGGGACTCCGATGTATTCCCTCCCATCTTGACTACCTGGGGCCTGGCGGTGAGAAAGTCCAGGACCCAGGCACACAGGGAGGTGTTGAGCCCCAATTCCATTAGCTTCCCGGCCAGTCTGGTGGGGACTATTGTGTTGAAGGCTGAACTGTAGTCTATGAACAGCATCCTCACGTAGCCCCCCTTCTGGCTGTCCAGATGGGAGAGAGCGGTGTGCAAGACCTGGGAGACCGCATCGTCCGTGGACCTGTTCGGACGGTATGCGAACTGCAACGGGTCCATGTTCCGAGGGAGGAAGGCGCAGATGTGATTCTTCACCAGCCTCTCAAAGCATTTCATGACTACCGAGGTAAGGGCCACTGGACGGTAGTCATTCAGACAGGCTGGGGAGGCATTTTTAGGTACCGGTACAATGATGGATTTTTTGAAGCAGGCAGGGACCACGGACTTGTCCAGGGAGAGGTTGAATATTGTAGTGAGCACCGGTGCTAGCTGCGTAGCACAGGACTTGAGTACTCGCCCCGAGATGCCATCGGGGCCTGCAGCTTTCCTCGTGCTCACCCGTGTCAGAGCCCTCCTCACGTCGTGCTCGGACAGCGAGAATGTGTGCACATTCCTCCCTTCAGCTTCGGTAGCCAGCCCGCTGGCGGTATTGTCGATAGTCGGCAGACCTGGAGTGGTGTTGCCCCTCTCAAAACGAGCGTAAAAGGAGTTCAGGTCGTCAGCTAGGGAGGTGCCGGCACATGCGGATGAGGAAGGGGTGCTCCGGTAGTTGGTTACAATCCGTAACCCCTGCCACAGGCTTCTGGTATCCTGCTGCTCCATCTGTAACTCCATCTTGTCCCTGTACCTTCTCTTTGCGTCCTTCCCCGCCCTTCGCAGTCGGTAGCACTCTGCCTTGTAGACGTCCGTGTTTCCTGATGCCAGGCCTGGATGTGGAGAGGATGTTTCCACCAGTGGGAGAGTCTAGGACTAGAGGTCATAGCCTCAGAATTAAAGGACTTTTCTTTAGGAAGGAGATAAGCAGAAATTTATTTGATCCGAGGGTGGTGAATTTTCTCTTTTCACGCAGAGAGTTGTGAGTCTGTGGGATTCTCTGCCTCAGAGGGCGGTGGAGGCCGGTTCTCTGGATACTTTCAGGAGAGAGCTAGATAGGGCTCTTAAAGATAGCGGAGTCAGGGGATATGGGGAGAAAGCAGGAACGGGGTACTGATTGGGGATGATCAGCCATGGTGGTGCTGGCTCTAAGGGCCGAATGGCCTACTCCTGCACCTATTGTCTATTGTCTATTGATACCCGATGGGAGGAGGAGGAGGAGGAGGTGGTGGTGAGGGACAAAGCCTCCGTCGACAACAAAAAAAGCACGAGCAGTCGAGAGAGGAGGGAGCCCCCTGGTGAGCGAGCCAGAAGGGGCAGCAAAAACAGCCGCTTGACCGGGACCAGGACCGTGCAGTGGGTGAAGAATGTTCGGCTTGAGAGTCGGGGGGGGGGGGGGGGGGGGGGGGAGGCTGGGGGGTCACAACAAGCCGGGGCCGGTGAGACGGCGCAAGCCGAGGCGGGCCTGTCCGCTATAACTGAAATCCATTATAAAGGGGTCTCTTAAAATGAGAGTTTACTGTATTTTCCTCATTGCTGTTGTAACAGAGCTTCACGGTAGTGTAACAAAAAAATTATGTTCCTGCTCATGAGGACATTTTGACAAAAATAAAGTGACGGAGCAGCCTGTGCTTATACATTATTTTCTGAATAATAGTAAAAATTAAAGCACCTGACCCTTAACGGGAGTGGCGGCTTCCTGGCATGGATAGTACAAGGGCGCCTGCAACCAGCTATGCACAGGAAAACACTTCAGATGCTGGTTTAAATCAAAAGTGGTGGAGGAACTCAGCTGGACGGGGCAGCACCTCTGGAGAGAAGGAACGGGTGGGGTGACGTGTCGGATCGTGACCCACTTGTCAGACTGGCATCTGAAGAAGGGTCTCGACCTGAAACGTCACCCATTCCTTCTCTCCGGAGATGCTGCCTGTCCCGCTGAGTTACCCCAGCATTCTGTGTCTACCTGCAACCGGCAATGGTACACGTGCCTTAAATCAGTCGCTATATCTGACTGAACGTTTAAAATGTTGCCGTAATAAGTAAACTAGAAGCCCCTGATAAAGGTGTTCTGCTGTTACTGTAAATTTTCCTATCCTGTTCATTTCACCCTACAACCAATATGTCACTTTTAGTCATTAAAAGTTTGAACTAAATACAAATTATTCGATTAAACTGGCACAAGTTTCGATGACCTGTATAATATTTTCTATATAATATTATCTATATCTATATAATCTGGAAATGTGTTTGAGTATAAAAAACTACCACAGTTGCGTCGGAAGGAACTGCAGATGCTGGTTTAAACCAAAGATAGACACAAAATGCTGGAGTAACTCAGCGGGACAGGCAGCATCTCTGGGTGACATTTCGGGCGAGACCCTTCTTCAAATGTCTGGTCTGAAGATGGGTCTCGACCCGAATCATCACTATTCCCTCTCTCCAAAGATGCTGCCTGTCTTAGAAACAGAGAAAATAGGTGTAGGCGGAGGCCGTTCGGCCCTTCGAGCCAGCACCGCCATTCAATGTGATCATGGCTGATCATCCCCAATCAGTACCCCGTTCCTGCCTTCTCCCCATATCCCTTGATTCCACTAGCCCCAAGAGCTCTATCTAACTCTCTCTTAAATCCATCTAGTGATTTGGACTCTGCCTTATGTGGCAGAGAATTCCACAAAAGCACAACTCTCTGGGTGAAAATGTTTTTAGCTTGTCCAGTCCTTTTATAATTGTATACGTTTCTATAAGATTCATCCTAAATTCCAGTGAATACAAGCACATTCTTTTCAATCTTTCCTCATATGACAGTCCCTCCATCCCGGCGATTAACCTGGTGAATCTACGCTGCACTCCCTCAATAGCAAGAATGTCCTTCCTCAAATTAGGAGACCAAAACTTCACACAATACTCCATATGTGGTCTCATCAGGGCCCTGTACAACTGCAGAAGGACCTCTTCACTCCAATACTCAAATCCTCTCGTTATGAAGGCCAACATTGGCTTTCTTCACTGCCTACTGTACCTGCATGTTTACTTTCAGTGACTGGTGTACAAGGACACGCTTGTCTAGTTGCACTTCCCTTTTACCTAATCTGACACCATTGAGATAATAATCTGCCTCCTTGTTCTTGCCGCCAAAGTGGATAACCTCGCATTTATCTACGTTTTACCATATCTGCTATGCATCCGCCCACTCACCCAACCTGTCCAAGTCACCCTGCCACCTCCTAGCATCCTCTTCGCAGTACACACTGCCACCCAGCTTTGTGTCATCTGCAAATGTGCTAGTGTTACTTTTAACCATATCATCCAAATTATTGATGTATATTGTAAATAGTTGCGGTCCCAGCACCGAACCTTGCGATACCCCCCACTAGTCACTGCCTGTCATTCTGGAAGGGACCCGTTAATCCCTTCTCTTTGGTCCCAACCACTTCGCTATCCATGTCAGCACTCTACCCCCAAAACCATGTGCCCTAATTTTGCCCACTAATCTCCTATGTGGGACCTTATCAAATGCTTTCTGAAAGTCTAGGTACACTGCATCCACTGGCTCTCCCTTGTCCATCTCCCTGGTTACATCCTAAAAAAAATTCCAGAAGATCAGTCAAGCATGATTTCCCCTTTCTAAATCCATGCTGACTCGGACCGATCCTGTTACTGCTATCCAAATGTGCTGCTATTTCATCTTTTAGAATTGACTCCAGCATCTTCCCCACAACCGATGTCAGGCTAACTGGTCTATAATTCCCTGTTTTCTCTCTCCCGCCTTTCTTAAAATGTGGGATAACATTAGCTACCCTCCAATCCACAGGAACTGATCCTGAGTCTATAGAACATTGGAAAATTATCACCAATGCATCCACGATTTCTAGAACCACTTCCTTAAGTACCCTGGGATGCAGACCATCAGGCCCTGGGGATTTATCAGCCTTCATTCCCATCAGTATCAGTGGTAAAAGAGAACATCTGTTCTTATTAGAACAGTGAAAGGGGCTATCTGTTCTTGTTAGAGCAGTCCTGGCGGTCCGTTAAGGACAAGAGCTGCAGATTGCGGTGTAAAAATCGTAGCAATGGCAGCTGCAATTGGAGCGAGAGGACAGGGTATCCGCAATACCCTGAGGATTAGTGTGAAGGACCTCAGCGAGGGGATGCCCTTCAGTCGAGACACGTTTGTAAAGAAGGTCTTGCTGGAGACCTGCAAGTTTGAGCCCAGAGATATCTACTGCCTCCAGGACTTCCCGGGTAATGGATATTTCGATGTCACCTTTGTACTTCCGACGGGATGGCAAAAGTTCATGAAAGATCTGCAGGAGAAGGGGAACGAAGCTCCGATGTCCTTGCTAAAGGTACAGCCGCTCTTCACCCTCCCAAACCAAAAAGAAAGGATGATCACGGTGCACATGTTCAACCCACATGTGCCCGTAGTGGATGTCCTCACCTTCCTTGCTCGCTACGTCGACGGAGCAGGGAACTGCGTGGACGTAAAGGACCTGCATGGGATTTGGACGAGCAAGAGGCAGGTCAAGGTAAAGCTGAGGATGGACAAGGAAGGAGCTCTCCTCCACCCTCCCTCGGTTTTCGCAATTGGAGGGAACAGAGGCTATCTGAGTTACGTGGGGCAGCCCAGACTATGCAGAAAATGTAACAAACCTGGGCATGTGGTGGCCCAATGCACTGCAGTGGTCTGCAAAAACTGCAAAACAGAGGGCCACGAGACCAAAGACTGCCAGGCCAGCAAGAACTGCAACCTGTGTGGGGAGGGAGGCCACCTTTACAGGGCCTGCCCAAAAAGAGCCTGCTCATACGCACAGGCAACAAGAGGGGCGGTTTCCAGCACCCCCAGGGCAGGTGAGACACCCACTACCACTGCCAAGCCCCCAGCAGAAAGGGGAAACAGGGATGGGGACAGCCCAACCACCTCGAGCCCTCAAGTGCCAGAAGAACTCCAGCACCAAGCCCAGGAGGGAGAGTCAATGGAGGAGGAGGAGGGGGAGAGCAGAATTGGACGATGGTGAAGCACGGAAAACACCAGAAGGGTCACAAGGAGCAGAGGCCAGAAGGGGTTGGCAAGCCCAAAAAACCCCCCAAAAAATGGTCTCTCTCCCTGACGGAAGGCAGCAACCTCTCCTCGTCGGAGGATGAGGCGACCGGGAAACCCCACAAGAAGAAAACCGGGGAGGAAAGGAGAAGGTCCATGCCGATTGTCCACCAGCACCAGTAGACCGAGAGCAGAGCAGTGGTCGAGGGGCTCCAGCCCCAGGACATCGGGAGCAGTGCAGCGGCCAATGGGCCCCAGGCCCTGGAGACCGGGGATCATCGCAGCAGTCGATGGGGCCAAGCTCCAGGGCATCGGGAGCAGTGCAGTGGCCGTTGGGCCCCAGCACCGGGAAACCGTGAGCATTGTAGCGGCCCATGGGCCCCAGCTCCGGGAAACCGTGAGCATTGTAGAGGCCGATGGGCCCCAGCTCCGGGCAACCGGGAGCAGTGCAGCGGCCAATGGGCCCCAGCTCCGGGAGACCGGGAGCAGTGCAGCGGCCAATGGGCCCCAGCTCCGGGCAACCGGGAGCAGTAAGTTTGTCACCGTGCCCCAGCCACGAGAGACGGGGGAAGCGGCGCACCCAGAAGGGGGTAAAATGAGCAGCCCCCCCCCCCCAACGACACCTCTGGTTACGACACAGGAAACCCAACTCGTTGAGGAGGGCGGGTACCTGAGCCCAGGACAGGTGCGCCAATTCACTGAAGCGGTGGGCATGAGGGAACATGAAAATGGTCAGTGACTCTAATGGAGTTGAAACTGGAATCCTTAAACGTGCGCAGTGTGAAGAGCACTGCGCGATGTGTTAATGCCTTACAGTACCTGGCCAAGGTCAAGGCAGATGTGACTTTTCTGCAAGAGTGCGGGTTGCCACACCTCCGCTGCTATCGGAGGTGGTCGCGATGGTGGCCCCACGGACTGTCGGTGTGGTCGGGGGGCAATGACTGTCGTGCTTCCGGCCTGGGGATCTTGCTGCGGGGAGGGAACTTCGCCATCACTGAGGTCAGGGAGGTGGTTGCGGGGCGTCTCCTCGTGGTGGATGTTATGTACCGTGGTTCCCCGCTCCGGTTGTTTAATGTGTGTGCCCCACCCGTGCGGAGCGAGCGGCTGGCCATTCTCCAGCAGCTCCCACCGCTGCTGGTCACGTCCCGGCAGCTCGTTCTGGCCGGTGACTTCAACTGCATCATTGATGAGGCTGGATGATCCGGCAGTGCCGACAACAGACTGGACATCACGTCCAAGTTCCTGATGGAAACGGTAAAAGACGCAAAGCTGCACGACGCCTTCAGCGACCCTGCAGGCGGGTCCCAGCCGCGGTTCACCTGGTCGAGATCGGACGGTTTAAGCCGATCCCGGATCGACTTCGTCTTCACCACGAAGGCCGTCACGGTGAGACACACCGACCTCACGCCGGTGTTCTTCTCTGACCACTGCCTCCTTCAGGCTTCCTGTCACCTACAGGAGGACCGGAAGGCAGGCAGAGGGACGTGGAAGTTAAACGTGAAGCTGTTGACCCCTGAGAATGTTGAGGAGCTAAAGAGGGACTACGCATGTTGGAGAACGGTGAGGCCCCTCTTTGACTCCCCGACACTCTGGTGGGAAGCAACCAAGGAGAACATTAAGAGGTTCTTCATAGCCAAAGGGGTTCAGAAAGCAAGACAGAGTCAGAGGGAATTGTGCCAACTCCAGACAGATTTGCAACAACTGCTCCTTCCGCAGTCGAGGGGGGTGGATGTGAGGGAGGAACTTAGAGAGGTGAAGGACCAGCAAGCTCGGCTCTTTACCTCTGAATCCTCCAAGATCATCTTCTGATCTAGGGTCCGCCATGTGGAGCAGGATGAGACGTGCTCACGTTTCTTCTTCCATAAGGTTCACAGGGGGAGCTCTGTGATCAACAGCCTTAGGGAGGAGGACGGCTCGGTAGCATCCTCGCAGACAGACATGCTGAGGGTCTGCAAATCCTTTTACACGGATTTGTATGACAGAAAGGCCACAGACAGCAGCGCCTCCCAGAACTTCCTGTCCTCTATCACGGAGGTCTTGGAGGACAGCAAGCGGGAGAGTCTGGACCAACCACTGACCCTAGAGGAGCTGACTGGCTCCATCCGCTCCTTTGACTCGAGTAAAACTTCCGGTAGCGATGGCTTACCGGCTGAGTTGTACTCGGCTCTGTGGGACTGGGTGGGCCCGGACCTGCTGGAAGTGTACAACGACATGCTTCTAGCCGGCAGCATGTCAGACTCCATGAGGAAGGGCAGCATTACCCTAATCTACAAGCAGAAGGGGGAGAGGAAGGATATAAAGAATTGGAGACCCATAACATTGTTGAATATAGATTACAAGATCCTGTCTAAGGCCATCGCCAACCGGGTCAAGTCTGCTCTGGGACGGGTAATCCACCCGGACCAAACCTGTGCTGTACCTGTCAGGAAAATCTCAGACAGCCTAGCGCTGCTGAGAGATACCATTGCCTACGTGCAGGACAGACGGGTGGATGCCTGCCTAGTCAGCTTGGACCAGGAGAAGGCCTTCGACAGGATATCGCACACGTACATGAGGGACGTGCTCTCCAAAATGGGTTTTGGGGAGGGAATCCGAAATTGGATCAAACCGGTCTGAAGAAGGGTTTCGGCCCGAAACGTTGCCTATTTCCTTCGCTCCATAGATGCTGCTGCACCCGCTGAGTTTCTCCAGCTTTTTTGTGTAACCTGCTCTACACCAATATCAGTAGTGCAGTCCAAATCAATGAGTGGGAATCAGACAGTTTCCCTGTAAGGTCTGGAGTCAGGCAGGGTTGCCCTCTCTCTCCTGTCTTGTTTGTCTCCTGTATTGAACCTTTTGCCGAGTCCATCAGGAAGGATGCGAGCATAAGAGGAGTGACATTGCCAGGCAGTGGAGGCATTCAAGTAAAGACCTCCCTGTACATGGACGATGTTGCCGTCTTCTGCTCGGATCCAAGGTCGGTCCGCAGATTGATCAGCATCTGCGACCAGTTTGAGTCGGCCACGGGAGCCAGGGTGAACCGCAGGAAGAGCGAGGCCATGCTCTTTGGCAACTGGCCCGACCGATCTTCCATCCCCTTCACCATCAAGCCTGACTTCTTGAAGGTGCTGGGGATCTGGTTCGGGGGGGCTGAGGCGAGTAACAAGAATTGGCTGGAGCGGATAGCCAAGGTGGGGAGGAAGCTGGAGCTGTGGAGGCAACGCTCCCTCTCCATAACCGGGAAGAATTTGGTCATCAGGTGTGAGGTGCTCTCGGGGTTGCTGTACTTGGCACAAGTGTGGCCTGTCCCTCCCTCCTACGCCACGGGGATCACCCGGGCCGTCTTCCAGTTCATCTGGGGGTCGAGGATGGACCGGGTGCGACGGGTCACAATGTACAAGTCGGCAGACAACGGGGGTAAAAACGTGCCCAACGTCGCCCTCACCCTGATGGCCACCTTTGTGTGTGGCTGCATCAGGCGGAGTGTAGAGCCAAGGCACGTGGGCACTAAGTGTCACTACCTGCTGAGGTTCTACCTGTCCCCGGTGTTGCGAAGGATGGGCCTGGCGCAGATGCCACGCAATGTGCCAGTCAGCTGGACATTGCCGCCCCATCTGTCGTCTGTGGAAAGCTTCTTCCGGACCAACACATTTGACCACAAGTCCATCGGGCAGTGGTCAGCACGGAATGTCCTGCAGGCACTGCAGGGAAAGGACTCGATGGATCCGGTGGCGTGGTTCCCAGAGCAGACTGCCCAGCTTGTCTGGCAAAATGCCTCATCGCCAGAACTGACCAACAAGCACCAAGACCTGCCTTGGCTGGCGGTGAGGGGAGCCCTCTCAGTTAGATCCTTCCTGCACCGTCGGAACCTCACTACCAGCGCACGCTGCCCCCGGGACGGTTGCGGTGGAGAGGAGACGGTTGCCCACCTCTTTGCAGAGTGTGGGTTTGCAAAAAGAGTCTGGAGAGGTATGAAAGGGTCCCTGGAACGATTTATCCCGAACAGCTCCGTCACAGAGGACTCTGTGATTTACGGACTGTTCCCAGGGACACATTCAGAGACTGATATCGAGTGCTGCTGGAGGGTCATCAACTCGGTCAAAGAGGCTCTTTGGTCTGCCCGAGCGTTGCTCACCACCCAGCAGAGCGAGATGTCCGTCAGGGAATGTTGCCGACTGGCCCACTGCAGACTGCAGGAGTACGTGCTAAGCGACTCGCTGAAGCTTGGTGCAGCCAACGCCAAGGCTCAGTGGGGGAGGGCCACAGTCTAGGGTCCTTCCGCTGCTGGACATAGGGGGCATGGTATGGTGGAGACGCCCCTCAAATTAAATTAAGGGAAGGTATCCCACGCCAGGGGGCCACAGAGTGGCACGGGTGGGGGACATTTTTTGTGGAAATGAAAATGTCAGATGGAATTTTCGCACTGTGTAAACATTGTATATATTTATTACTTGGACAGGGGCCACAGAGTGGCACGGGTGGGGGACTGTTTGGTGAAATTGGACAAATGTAAAAAATTGTACTGAAAAAACTTGTATAGTCTCCGAAAATGTCGGATGAATTTTGTTTGTTTGAATGGTTCAGGAATTGTAAATATTTATCAATTGAATAAAGTCTATTTTGAAATTTTAAAAAATCCGCGATTGCTAGAGCCACTTCCTTAAGTACACTGGGATGCAGACCATCAGGCCCTGGGGATTTATCAGCCTTCAGTCCCATCCGCCCCAGCACCGAGCCTTGCGGTACCCCACTCGCCACTGCCTGCCATTCTGACAGAAACCCGTTTATTCCTACTCTTTGAAGGTATGAGGACTGAGCTGATCAAAGTTGACTGGGATAGCAGACTCAAGAATAAGACGGTACATGAGCAGTGGTGTACGTTTAAGGGTATACTGTATAACCTTCAAGAAAAATTTATTCCTATGAAGAAAAAAAGGGGTAAGGGTAAGAACAGTCAGCCATGGCTCAGTAAAATTATAAAGGATAGTATTCGGCTGAAGGCAAGGGCATATAAGGTAGCCAGAGATAGTGGGAGGGTAGAGGATTGGGAAGCATTTAAAGGTCAGCAAAAAATAACTAAGAGATTAATTAAGACGGGGAAAATAGACTACGAAAGGAATTTAGCGAACAACATAAAAACTAATAGTAAGAGTTTTTATAGCTATATAAAAAGAAAAAGGGTGGCTAAGGTGAACGTTGGTCCATTGGAGGGTGAGACTGGAGAGTTGTTGGTGGGGAACATGGAAATGGCAAAGGCATTAAACGAGTATTTTGTATCAGTCTTCACCATAGAAGACACAAAAAATATTCCAACGCTGGATAAACAGGGGGCGGTAGGAATGGAGGAGCTAAATACTATTAAGATCACCAAGGAGGTGGTATTAGGGAAATTAATGAGACTGAAGGAGGATAAATCCCCTGGGCCTGATGGATTACATCCAAGGGTCTTGAGGGAGATAGCGGTGGGGATTGTGGATGCATTGGTGATAATTTTCCAAAACTCCCTGGAGGCAGGAACGGTCCCAGTGGATTGGAAAATGGCCAATGTAACACCTATATTTAAAAAAGGAAGTAAACAGAAGGCGGGTAACTATAGACCGGTTAGTCTAACATCGGTGGTGGGTAAAATGTTAGAGACAATTATTAAAGAAACACTAACGGGGCACTTGGATAAACATGACTTCATCGGACAGAACCAACATGGTTTTGTGAAGGGGAAGTCCTGTTTAACGAATCTGCTCGAATTCTTTGAGGAAGTAACAACCCGGGTGGATAAAGGGGAACCGGTGGATGTGGTATACTTGGACTTCCAAAAGGCTTTTGACAAGGTGCCACATAAGAGACTATTGCTAAAAATAAAAAATTATGGGATTGGGGGTAATATATTAGCATGGGTAGAGGATTGGCTAACAAATAGGAAGCAGAGAGTGGGGATAAATGGTTCATACTCGGGATGGCAACCGGTAACTAGCGGGGTTCCGCAAGGGTCGGTGCTGGGACCCCAGTTGTTCACAATTTATATAAATGATTTGGAGGAGGGAACCAAGTGTAATATATCAAAATTTGCGGACGATACAAAAATGGGAGGAAAAGTAGGGGATGAGGAGGATAGGAAGAGTCTGCAAAAGGATATAGATAAGCTAGGTGAGTGGGCAACAACTTGGCAGATGAAATTTAATACTAATAAATGTGAAGTCATTCACTTTGGGAAAAAAAAAAAAAATGATAGGGCAAGTTATTTTCTAAATGAGGAGGAGCTGCGTTGTAATGCAACGCAAAGGGATCTAGGGGTATTAGTACATGAATCACTGAAAGTTAGTATGCAGGTGCAGCAAGCAATCAGGAAGGCCAATGGAGTTTTGGCCTTTATTGCTAGGGGGATTGAGTATAAAAACACGGAGGTCTTGCTGCAGCTGTACACAGTATTAGTGAGACCACATTTGGAATACTGTGTACAGTTCTGGGGTCCATATTTAAGAAAGGATGTACTAGCCCTGGAGGCAGTGCAGCGAAGGTTTACAAGATTAATTCCTGCAATGAGGGGATTGACATATGAGGAAAGGTTAAGTAGGCTGGAACTCTACTCTTTGGAGTTTAGAAGAATGAGAGGCGATCTCATTGAAACATATAAGATCGTGAGGGGCCTTGATCGGGTGGATGCACCGAGGATGTTCCCCATGATCGGGGAAACTAGAACTAGGGGACATAGTTGCAGAATAAGGGGGGGCTCTTTTAAAACTGAGATGAGGAAGAACTTCTTCACCCAGAGGGTGGTTAATTTATGGAATTCACTGCCCCAGGGAGCAGTGGAAGCAGAAACTTTAAATATATTTAAGACTAAAATAGATGGTTTTTTAGCTGCCAAGGGGATAAGGGGCTACGGGGAGAGGGCAGGGATATGGACCTAGGTATGGTTAGTATAGTAAGACCTGAGTGATCTCCTGGACAAGTGTCGATCGCCTAGATTGGGGTCGGAGAGGAATTTCCCGGATTTTTTTCCCGAATTGGACCTGGGTTTTTATCCGGTTTTTTGCCTCCCCCAGGAGATCACGAGGTTCTTGGGGTGGAGAGGGGTGATAGCGGTATAAAGGGGAGGGTAGTGTCTTGTGTTCTGTGTCTTGTGTCTACTGTTTGTGGGTAAGTGTGTCTGTTTAGTGTTCAGCCATGCGCGAATGGCGGTGCGGGCTCGATGGACCTGGTGGTCTGCTCTCGCACCTACTTTCTATGTCTATGTTTCTATGTTTCCTATCTGCCAACCAATTCTCTATCCATGTCAGTATCCTACCTCCAATACCATGTGCTCTCATTTTGCCCACCAATCCCCTGTGTGGGACCTTATCGAAGGCCTGCTGAAAGTCCAGATACACTACATCCACTGGCTCTCCTTCATCCATTTTACTTGTCACATCCTCAAAAGATTCCAGAAGATGTCACATCCTCAAAAGAGTTCCAGAAATCCCTGTCCTGCTGGGTTTCTCCAGCATTTTGTGTCAAAATACTACAGTTGACAAAATTAAGGATATTACAGAAGTTTTCTGATGTCAAGTCATTATCGTATAACAACTGTGTTTTTAATGGCTGCTTGCATGCAGTGCCTTTCTGTATCGATTTGTAATTCCCCATGGATATGTTTGGCTGTTAAATTATTTATAAAAATGGTCTTATTATTTAATTTGATGAATGAATATTATGTTTAGTTGCATCGCAAGGATGTGCATGAACGCCTTTTAGATGCAGGAAAGAGTGAGTTATTGGACAATAGCACCACCATCAGGTAGTCTGCAGTGATGATTTAAGGGCCTGTCCCACTTGGCTGTCATTTGTGCGCCATTTACACGACCTGGTAACGTGTGGGTAGCGTGGGACGGGCGCATGGAATGGCGTGGAGGCGTGTGGAGTTGCACACGGTATCGCGCAACGCTCCAGGATTTCGTTCTGCATGAAATCTTCGCGCGCCACCAGCCTTTCGCATAGCCGACGTCCAAAGTGGGACACCGTGGCACAACGTCTCACCTCCACCAGCAGCAGAAGCAGGCAAACGATCGCCGAGCTCGGCCTGGGGCTCACGGCCGTTGCCGATGCGGATCCGCCCCCCACTCCTACTCCCTGAGCGGGGCCAAGACGATTGGAGATAGGCCCAAAATGCTGGAGTAACTCAGAGGGACCAGCAGCATCTCTGTGGAGAGAAGGAATGGGTGACGTTTCGGGTCGAGACCCTTCTTCAGACTGATGCCGGTCCCGCTGAGTTACTCCTGCATTTTGTGTCTCTCTTCAAATGACGGCACACGCTCCAGACGGCAGAGCGGACGCATGATGACGCACGCGACCATCCCACGTCAGTCACTACCGGCCTGTCGCGTAAATGATCACCAAGTGGGACAGGCCCTTAACATGGATATGTTTTAGTCTTAGTTTAGAGATACAGCATGGAAGCAGGCCCTTCGGCCCTCCAACCATCGATCACTGCTGTTATTCCACTTTCACATCCACTCCTTGCACGCCAGACGGGCAATATTACAGAGGGGCCGGCCAATTAACCTACAAGCCGGCACATCTTTGGGATAGAAACATAGAATAAGGGGCAAGCTGGTTAGAATGGAGTTGAGGAAACACTTTTTCCACACAGAGAGTTGTGAGTCTGTGGAGTTCTCTCAGCGGGACTGTCATATGCTGAGAGAATGGCATGTACACTCTGGAGTTTAGAAGGATGAGAGGGTATCTTATTGAAACATATAAAATTATTAAGGGTTTGGACACGCTAGAGACAGGAAACATGTTCCCGATGTTGGGGAAGTCCAGAACCAGGGGCCACAGTTTAAGAATAAGGGGTAGGCCATTTAGAACGGAGACGAGGAAACACTTTTTCACACAGAGAGTTGTGAGTCTGTGGAATTCTCTGCCTCAGAGGGCGGTGGAGGCTGGTTCTCTGGATATTTTCAAGAGAGAGCTAGATAGGGCTCTCAAAGATAGAGGAGTCAGGATATATGGGGAGAAGGCAGGAACGGGGTACTGATTGTGGATGATCAACCGTGATCACATTGAATGGCGGTGCTGGCTCGAAGGGGCTGAATGGACTACTACTGCAACTACTGTTATTGTCTATTCCCCTTTTAGGAATAGGAATATTTTATTGTCACATGTAACTAGGCACAGTGAGATTCTTTGCTTGCATACACAATTTATACAAATAGCAGCCACCTACGGCGCTAACAGATTTACAAAGCACACCGGCTCTCCCTTAACGGCAATAACATGAAACTGCAGGTGCTGGTTTATACCAAAGAAAGACACAGAATGCTGTAGTAACTCAGTGGGTCATGCAGCATCTCTGGAGACAATAGACAATAGGTGCAGGGGGGACAGGGGACATCACCCCTGTCCCACCTGGGATTTCCGCCCCTGAGTACCTGCCTGCCTCTGGCAGCTTGTTCCATATACCCAGCACTCTATGTGGAAAAGGTTTCCCCCTCAGGTTTTTATCAAATCTTTTCCCTCTCGCCTTACAGCTATGCCCCACTAGTCCTTAATTCTCACAACCCCAAAGAAAAAGACTGGGCAGTTCAACTGACAGTTTTGCTTCTGAATTAAAAATAATTTTGCCAGCACCGCTGAAAAAAGCAACAACAGACAAAATGCACAGTGGCGCAGCGGTAGATACAGCCTAGAAATAGAAACATGCCCTTCAGTTTACCAATTCTGCTTCGACCAGTGATTATCCCCAACATCAGTTCTATCGTTACACTAGGGACTTTTTTCAAAAGCTAATAAACCTACGTCTTCCGAGTGTGGGAGGAAAGCAGAGCAGGATGGCCCCATTGTCATCATGTAGAGGTTAGCACGCCACAAATATTAAACCAAATTGGCCATTTAGTCGCAGCACAGGAACAGACCCTTTGGCCCAACTTGTCCATGCTGACCAAGACTCCATCCAAGGACCCAAGCCGTCTTTCCAGGTGCAGCAGTGGTTCACCTGCACCTCCTCAAACCTCATCTATTGTATCCGCTGCTCTAGGTCTCAACTGCTCTACATCGGTGAGACCAAGCGCAGGCTTGGCGATCGCTTCGCCCAACACCCCTGCTCGGTTCACAATAACCAACCTGATCTCCCGGTGGCTCAGCACTTCAACTCCCCTTCTCATTCCGAATCCGACCTTTCTGTCCTGGGCCTCCTCCATGGCCAGAGTGAGTCCCACCGTAAATTGGAGGAGCAGCACCTCATATTCCGTTTAGGCAGTTTAAATTGGAGATGCAGCGTGGAAACACCGATCCCCGATACACTACCATGTTATCCCATTTTTTCATCCTACGCTTTGATGGCAATTTACAGAAGCCAATGATGTATTTGGAATGTGTGTGTGTGTGTATGGGGGGGGGGAGAGGTCCTGAGGAGCCAGGGAAACCTACACAGTCACAGGGAGAACACACAAACTCCGCAGGCAGCACCCGAGGTCAGGTTCAAACCCGGGTCTCTCGTGCTATAAGGCAGCAATTCTTTTTTAAAATTTCAAAATACTTTATTCAGCTGCAACTCCACCACTGTGCAAGATTGATTTAACTCAGCACTTCAACTCCCCCTCCCATTCCGAATCCGACCTTTCTGTCCTGGGCCTCCTCCATGGCCAGAGTGAGTCCCACCGCAAATTGGAGGAGCAGCACCTCATATTCCGCTTGGGTAGTTTACACCCCAGCGGTATGAACATTGACTTCTCCAATTTCAGGTAGTCCCTGCTTTCTCCCTCCTTCCCCTCCCCTTCCCAGCTCTCCCTCAGCCCACTGTCTCCGCCTCTTCCTTTCTTCTTCCCCACCACCCCCACCCCCACATCAGTCTCAACCCGAAACGTCACCTATTCCTTCGCTCCATAGATGCTGCCTCACCCGCTGAGTTTCTCCAGCATTTTTGTCTACCTAAGATGCCATTGAAAGCTAGTTTAGTTTATTCTCCCATGTGAAAAGCTTTTGTTGCATGCTAACCAGTCAATGGAAAGACATCACATGATTACAATCAAGCCGTCCACAGTGTACGGATAAATGATAAGATGGTAAAGGGAATAACATTTAGTGCAAAGGTAAAGCCGGCAAAGTCCGATCAAAGATAGTCCGAGGGCCTCCAATGAGGTGGATGGGAGATCAGTGCCGCTCTCTGGTTGGTGAGAGGATGGTTCAGTTGCCTGATAACAGGCGAGAAGAAACTGTCCCTGAATCTGGAGGTGTGTGTGCGTTTTCACACCTCTGTACCTCTTGCCCGATGGGAGAGGGGAGAAGAGGGAGTGGCCGGGGGGGAGGGGGAGACTGGTCCTTGATGATGCTGCTGGCCTTGCCGATGCAGTGTGAGGTGTAGATGGAGGCGATGGAAGGGAGGTTCTTGGTTTCTTGGTCCTCCAAAATATTACAAATGGAATTTAAACTGGAGGTGGTGCAGGGAGGACTTAAGCCAGAAAGGGTTTTTGGGACGAAAGAGCTACTTTAAATTTAGTTGCATCTGGTTGGGTAACTATGGTAGGGTGGAGATTATTCCGTGCTTGGGTTTGTGTGCGATGTTAGACAGCCTGCATTTGGCCCCTTCTCCCTCTAATCCCTTCCTGCCCACATTTATACCCCCCATCCCCCCTACAACAAGCTGCTGCTGTTGTTGTTGTTTTTTGTCCTTCACTCGAACCTTTTCTGCCTTTGACTCCTGGTTTTAATTTTAATTTGTTTTTAAAACTCTATGTATTTATCCTTTTTTATTAACTACACTGAATGGAAACTGATCGAGCAACGGTTTTTCGTTTCCTCTGTGTATGCGAGTACTCAGTGAAAATGATATTAAAGAAATACTGAATACTGAATACTGCTTGGGGATCTTGGCTTCTGTGCCCCTGACCTTTGCAAACCTGACTTTGGTGCCTTCCCACAAAGTGGGAAACTTTGATTCTGCTGTGTGGGGATGTTTTATGTTAAATTCTATAGTGTGTGTTCTTTATACCCTTTCTGGCTTAATCCCTCCCTTCACCCAAGAACAAGAATGTGGCCACCACCAGCTACAGGAGGCTGCAACCAAAGATTCTCCTCTATAATCTTTAGCTGCAACAGCAGCAGCCCGCAACATTACCATCTGGTTTGGGAATTGCTCTGCCAGGGACAAGAAGGCTCTGCAGAGAGTAGTGCGTTCGGCCGAACGCACTATGGGAACTTCACTCGCCCCCGCTGCAGGAACTATACAACAGGAGGTGCAACTCCAGAGCCAACAATATCATGAGAGAGACCTCTTCCACCCCTGCAACGGACTGTTCCAGCCGCTACGGTCAGGCAAACGCCTCCGTTGCCATGCGGTGAGAACGGAGAGGTTGAGAAGGAGTTTCTTCCCAGAGGCCATTCGGACTGTAAACGCCTATCTCACCAGGGACTAACTCTACAGAACGCTTTTCCTTCCATTATTTATTATGTAAAGGTATATATGTGCTATGATTGTGTTTATAGTTTATAGGTTGTTTGTCTTTTGCACAAAAGTCCGCGAGCATTGCCACTTTCATTTCACTGCACATCTCGTATGTGTATGTGACAAATAAACTTGACTTGAACCAGTTGAATATACAACAGGTGACAATTTACCTGGTGGGTGGAGTGAGGGGGGGGGTTGAAACAATTAGAGTAAAGGCCATGGGGTTGGGCGGCTTCGTCACGTGTCGGGGATGGGGACGGTGTCACGTGTTGGGGTCGAGGAGCGGCGCTGTCACGTGAGGAGGGGACGGTGTCACGTGTGTGGTGGAGCGGCGGCGGCATCACGTGTGTGCGGGGGCGCGGGCTGTCTCACGCGCGTGTGGGGGCAGTGTGACGTACGTGTGTGGGTGTGGTGGGGGCGGTGTCACGTGTGTGGGGGGCGGTGACACGGACACACGTGTGTGGGTGGGAGCGGGCATCACGTGTGGTGGGGGGCGGTGACACGGGCGCGTGTGTGTGGGGGGCGGTGTCACGGACACACGTGTGTGTGGGTGGGAGCGGCATCACGTGTGGGGGGCGGTGACACGGGTGGGGGGTGGGTGGGGGCGGTGTCACGTGTGTGGGGGCGGTGTCACGGACGTGTGTGGTGGGCGGTGTGTGTGTGGGGGCGGTGTCACGTGTGTGTTGGGGGGGGGGGGGGCGGCATCACGTGTGGTGTGGGGGCGGTGTCACGTGTGGGGGGCGGTGACACGGACGTGTGTGGGGTGGGTGGGGGCGGTGTCACGTGTGTGGGGGCGGTGTCGCGGACGTGGTGTGGGTGGGTGGGGGCGGTGTCACGTGTGGGGGCGGTGTCACGTGTGGGGGGCGGTGTCACGGACGTGTGTGTGTGGGGGGGGGGGGGGGTGGGGACGATGTCACGTGTGTGGGGGCGGTGTCACGTGTGGGGGGCGGGCGGTTTGGCGAGGGGAGGACGGCACGAGGTGAGCGGGAAATGGCGGCGGCGACGACGACGGTTGTAGAGTCTCGTCTCGAACCCGGACCCGGACCCGAGTCTATTTCCTCCCAGCGGAGTGGATTAGAGTGGAGAGGATTAGAGTGGAGAGGAGTGGATTAGAGTGGGATTAGAGTGGAGAGGATTAGAGTGGAGAGGAGTGGATTAGAGTGGAGTGGCGTGTAGTGGAGTGGATTAGAGTGGAGAGGAGGAGTGGATTAGAGTGGAGAGGAGTGGATTAGAGTGGAGTGGCGTGTAGTGGAGTGGATTAGAGTGGAGAGGGGCAGATTAGAGTGGAGGAGTGGATTAGTGGAGTGGATTAGAGTGTGGTGGAGTGGATTAGAGTGGTGTGGAGTGGATTATAGGAGTGTAGTGGATTATAGTGGAGAGGAGTGGATTAGAGTGGAGTGGGTTAGGTGGAGATGATTAGAGTGGAGAGGAGTGGATTAGAGTGGAGTGGATTAGAGTGGAGTGGAGTAGAGGGGAGTGGAGTGGAGTAGAGTGGAGTGGAGTAGAGTGGAGTGGAATAGAGTGGAGTGTATTAGAGCGGAGAGTATTAGAGCGGAGTGGATTAGAGTGGAGTGGAGTGGATTAGAGTGGAGTGGATTAGAGTGGAGTGGAATAGAGTGGATTAGAGTGGAGTGGAATAGAGTGGATTAGAGTGGAGTGGAATAGAGTGGAGTGGATTAGGTGGAGATGATTAGAGTGGAGAGGAGTGGATTAGAGTGGAGAGGAGTGGATTAGAGTGGAGAGGAGTGGATTAGAGTGGAGAGGATTAGAGTGGAGAGGAGTGGATTAGAGTGGAGAGGAGTGAGAGGAGTGGATTAGAGTGGGAGAGGATTAGAGTGGAGTGGATTAGAGTGGAGAGGAGTGGATTAGAGAGTGGAGAGTGGATTAGATGGGAGAGGATTAGAGTGGAGTGGATTAGAGTGGAGTGGATTAGAGTGGAGTGGATTAGAGTGGAGTGGAGTAGAGTGGAGTGGATTAGAGTGGAGAGGAGCAGATTAGAGTGGATTAGTGGAGTGGAGTGGATTAGAGTGGAGTGGATTAGAGTGGAGTGGAGTGGAGTGGAGTAGAGTGGAGTGGAGTGGAGTGGAGTGGAGTGAGAGTGGAGTGGAGTGGAGTGGAGTGGAGTGGAGTGGGAGTGGAGTGGAGTGGAGTAGAGTGGAGTGGAGTAGAGTGGAGTGGTAGGAGTGGAGTGGAGTGGAGTGGATTAGAGTGGAGTGGATTAGAGTGGAGTGGATTAGAGTGGAGTGGATTAGAGTGGAGTGGAATAGAGTGGAGTGGGGTAGGTGGAGAGGATTAGAGTGGAGAGGAGTGGATTAGAGTGGAGAGTGGATTAGAGTGGAGAGGATTAGAGTGGAGAGGAGGATTAGAGTGGAGTGGATTAGAGTGGAGAGGATTAGAGTGGAGTGGATAAGAGTGGATTAGAGTGGAGAGGAGCAGATTAGAGTGGATTAGTGGAGTGGGTTAGAGTTGAGTGGAGTGGATTAGAGTGGAGAGGAGTGGAGTGGATTAGAGTGGAGTGGATTAGAGTGGAGTGGAGTAGATTAGAGTGGAGTGGAATAGAGTGGAGTGGATTAGGTGGAGAGGATTAGAGTGGAGAGGAGTGGATTAGAGTGGAGTGGATTAGGTGGAGAGGATTAGAGTGGAGAGGAGTGGATTAGAGTGGAGAGAGGATTAGAGTGGAGAGGAGTGGATTAGAGTGGAGTGGATTAGAGTGGAGAGGATTAGAGTGGAGTGGAGTAGAGTGGAGAGGAGTGGATTAGAGTGGAGTGGAGTGGATTAGAGTGGAGTGGATTAGAGTGGAGAGGAGCAGATTAGAGTGGATTAGTGGAGTGGTTTAGAGTGGAGTGGTGGATTAGAGTGGAGAGGAGTGGAGTGGAGTAGGAGTGGAGTAGAGTGGAGTGGAGTGGATTAGAGTGGAGTGGATTAGAGTGGAGAGGATTAGAGTGGAGTGGATTAGAGTGGAGTGGAGTGGATTAGAGTGGAGAGTGGATTAGATTGGAGAGGATTAGAGTGGAGTGGATTAGAGTGGAGTGGATTAGAGTGGAGTGGAGTAGAGTGGAGTGGATTAGAGTGGAGTGGATTAGAGTGGATGGAGTTGATTAGAGTGGAGTGGAGTGGAGTGGATTAGAGTGGAGAGGAGTGGAGTGGAGTGGATTAGAGTGGAGTGGATTAGAGTGGAGTGGATTAGAGTGGAGAGGAGTAGAGTGGAGTGGAGTAGAGTGGAGAGGAGTGGATTAGAGTGGAGTGGATTAGAGTGGAGTGGGAGTGGATTAGAGTGGAGTGGATTAGAGTGGAGAGGAGTGGATTAGAGTGGAGTGGATTAGAGTGGGGTGGAGTAGAGTGGAGTGGGATAGAGTGGAGTGGGTTAGGGTGAGAGGATTAGAGTGGAGAGGAGTGGATTAGAGTGGAGAGTGGATTAGAGTGGAGAGGATTAGAGTGGAGAGGAGTGGATTAGAGGAGTGGATTAGAGTGGAGAGGATTAGAGTGGAGTGGATTAGAGTGGAGTGGAGTGGATTAGAGTGGAGAGGAGCAGATTAGAGTGGATTAGTGGAGTGGTTTAGAGTGGAGTGGAGTGGATTAGAGTGGGGAGGAGTGGAGTGGTGTGGATTAGAGTGGAGTGGAGTAGATTAGAGTGGAGTGGATTAGAGTGGAGTGGAGTGGAGTGGAGTGGAGTAGAGTGGAGTGGATTGGAGTGGAGTGGAGTGGGGTGGAGTGGATTGGAGTGGAGTGGAGTAGAGTGGATTAGGTGGAGTAGAGTGGAGTGGAGTGGATTAGAGTGGAGAGGATTAGAGTGGAGAGGATTAGAGTGGAGAGGAGTGGATTAGAGTGGAGTGGATTAGAGTGGAGAGGATTAGAGTGGAGTGGATTAGAGTGGAGAGGAGTGGATTAGAGTGGAGTGGATTAGAGTGGAGTGGATTAGAGTGGAGAGGAGCAGATTAGAGTGGATTAGTGGAGTGGTTTAGAGTGGAGTGGAGTGGATTAGAGTGGAGTGGATTAGAGTGGAGTGGAGTAGAGTAGAGGAGTGGATTAGAGTGGGGTGGATTTGAGTGGAGTGGATTAGAGTGGAGAGGATTTGAGTGGAGTGGATTAGAGTGGAGTGGATTAGAGTGGAGTGGATTTGAGTGGAGTGGAGTGGATTAGAGTGGAGTGGATTAGAGTGGAGAGGATTAGAGTGGAGTGGATTAGAGTGGAGTGGATTAGAGTGGAGTGGATTAGAGTGGAGTGGATTAGAGTGGAGTGGATTAGAGTGGAGAGGATTAGAGTGGAGTGGATTAGAGTGGAGTGGATTAGAGTGGAGTGGATTAGAGTGGAGTGGATTAGAGTGGAGAGGATTAGAGTGGAGTGGATTTGAGTGGAGTGGAGTAGATTAGAGTGGAGTGGATTAGGGTGGAGAGGATTAGAGTGGAGTGAATTTGAGTGGAGTGGAGTAGATTAGAGTGGAGTGGATTAGAGTGGAGTGGATTTGAGTGGAGTGGATTAGAGTGGAGTGGATTTGAGTGGAGTGGAGTAGAGTGGAGTGGAGTGGAGTGGATTAGAGTGGAGTGGATTAGAGTGGAGTGGTGGAGTGGATTAGAGTGGAGAGGATTAGAGTGGAGTGAATTAGAGTGGAGTGGAGTGGGAGTGGAGTGGAGTGGAGTGGAGTGGATTAGAGTGGAGAGGAGTAGAGTGGAGATGATTAGAGTGGAGTGGATTAGAGTGGAGAGGATTAGAGTGGAGAGGAGTGGATTAGAGTGGAGTGGAGAGGAGTGGGTTAGGGTGGAGTGGAGTGCATTTGAGTGTAGAGGAGTGGATTAGAGTGTAGAGGAGTGGATTAGAGTGTAGAGGATTAGAGTTGAGGACTATAGTTGATTAGTGTGTAGTGGATTAGAGGAGTGGATTAGAGTGGAGTGGATTAGAGTAGAGTGGAGAGGAGTGGATTAGAGTGGAGAGGAGTGGAGTGGAGTGGATTAGAGTGTTGAGTGGATTAGAGTGGAGTGGATTAGAGTGTAGAGGAGTAGATTAGAGTGTAGAGGAGTGGTGTGGATTAGAGTAGAGGAGTGGATTAGAGTGGAGTGGACTAGAGTGGATTGGACTGGACTGGATTGGACTAGAGTGGACAGGACTAGAGTGGAGTGCACTACAGTGGAGGACTACAGTGGAGTGGATTACAGTGTAGTGGTTTACAGTGGAGTGGATTACAGTGGAGTGGATTACAGTGGAGTGGATTCGTGGAGAGGATAGGACTAGAGTGGATTGGACTGGACGAGAGGAGTGGATTAGAGAGGGGTGGATTGGACGAGTGGAGTGGATTAGAGAGGGGTGGATTGGACGAGTGGAGTGGAGTGGACTTGAGTAGATTGGACTGGACTAGAGTGGAGTGGACTAGAGAGGGGTGGATTGGACTGGACTAGAGTGGAGTGGAGTGGACTTGAGTAGATTGGACTGGACTAGAGTGGAATGGACTGGGGTGGAGTGAATTGGACTACACTGGAGTGGCTAGGGGGCTGCAGGGGAGTAGAGGGGACTACACATTCAGTTGTTGGGTTGGATGGAGGGGGATAAGAAGAGAACATGGATCGAATTGAATTAGTCTGAGGGTGGGATTTATACGGGGATGGAATGGTGACAGTAACCGATGCCCAAATGTAACCTTAATTGTGCGTTCTTCCTCCTGCTCGTTCACCGGTGAGAATGATTATTGGTGGGAAGCACAAAATGCCGGAGTAACTCAGCGGGACAGGCAGCATCTCTGGAAGGAATGGGTGACGTTTCGGGTCGAGACCCTTCAGATTATTGGTGGTTATGTGGATGAAGATGGTGGCAACGCAGCTAGAATCACTCTCACAACCTTCCGTAAGCCTGTAGGACTAAAAAAAAAATAATTCCTAACCAAATATCCTTGTAAGATAGAGACCAAAATCTCAAACAGTACTCATGGTCATCAGTCTGAACGGGTCTCAACCCGAAACGTCACCCATTCCTTCTCTCCAGAGATGCTGCCTGTCCCGCTGAGTTACTCCAGCATTTAGTGTCTACCTTCGTACTCATGGTAAGAGCTCATCACAACTCTGTGGGGTTGAGGCAAAATGTACTTATAATATTTCATAGCCTGTGCTGTGTTCTTGTACTTTTTAATATTTTAAACAGTCTCATAATTCTGAAACGGGTGAACTTTTCCCCAAAGCTGAATGTTACTCTAAAACATAAACAGCGTTAACCTTGTATGGAAAAAAAATTGTCCAATGCCCATTATTTTAAGACCATGTTTCTTTCAGGTTTGGTCAGACATTAGAGGACATCCCCAACCACTTCAAAGCTAAAAATGAAATGCCTTTGGATGCTCATTGTACTTGCCAGCATCATCAAATTAGGTAAGAGACGATACTGCAGCAAGTAATACAATTAAAATCGTGCAATATCTTGTTATATGAGAGTGTATGGCGTGAAGCCAGTGGTGTATCTAGGAGTGAAAGAGGTGAAGATTGACTGGAGATCCTCTATCCCAACAGTAATGGCCCTGTCCCACGGTACAAGTTCATTCCAACAGCTCTCCCGAGTTTTAAAAAATCAAACTCGTAATCACGGAGAATGAACGTAGCGGGTGCGTCGGAGCTCGGGGACGTCTCTTAGCGGATTGTAATGCTAACGGCAGGTACTGGGGAAGACTCGCTAACGGCAGGTAAACTCGGGAAGACTCGTGAAGATTTTTCAACATGTTGAAAAATGTCCACAAGAGCCCCGAGTACCGACGAGCGGCCATTACCGTAAATCACCGAGTTCAAATCAGGGCAAACTCGGGAGAGCTCTTGGAATGAACTCGTACTGTGGGACAGGGCCATAAGTCTTCTTCTTGCGAATGAAACATAAACCAAAGGAATAGTTAGATCTCAAGCCGGGTGTTGAGCAGCCAGGTTGTTGTCTCTTGGCGTCAATGTCTGCCAGGCCCTGAGCACCATTTGGTGGGTGGGAGAGCGGGCATCCAGAGATGACATGGTTGGCTGTCTGTTGTTCTGCTCCGCATTCACAGGCTGGGCTCTGGCGGAGCCCCCATCTCCACATGCTGGCATTGAAACGCCCAACTCCAGTACCAAGTCTTTAAGAGGGAACTGCAGATGCTGGAGAATCGAAGGTTACACAAAAAAGCTGGAGAAACTCAGCGGGGGCAGCAGCATCTATGGAGCGAAGGAAATAGGCAACGTTTCGGGCTGAAACCCTTCTTCAGACTGATCGGGGGCGGGGGTGGGTGGGGACAAGAAAGGGAAAAGGAGGAGTAGCCAGAAGGCTGGGGGATGGGAGGAGACAGCAGGGGGGCTGAGGAAGGGGAGGAGACAGCAAGGACTAACAAAATTGGGAGAATTCGATGTTCATGCCCCCGGGGTGCAGACTCCCCAAACGGAATATGAGGTGCTGTTCCTCCAATTTCCGGTGCTGCTCGCTGTGGCCATGGAGGAGACCCACGACAGAGAGGTCGGAGGCGGAGTGAGAGGGGGAGTTGAAGTGCTGAGCCACCAGGAGGTCAGCTTGGTTATCCATCCCCTACTCCCAATTCCTCCGTCTACGCCGCATCTGCTCCACGGATGAGGCGTTCCACACCAGGACATCTGAAATGTCCTCACTATTCAGGGAACGGGGGTTCCCCTCCTCCACCATAAATGAGGCCCGCACCAGGGTCTCTTCCATACCCCGCAACACTGCTCTCTCTCCCCATCCCCGCACTCGCAACAAGGGCCGAGTCCCCCTAGTCCTCACCTTTCACCCCACCAGCCGTCACATACAAAAAGTAATCCTCCGTCAGTTTCGCAACCTCCAACGTGACCCCACTACTCGCCACATCTTCCCATCTCCCCCCATATCTGCCTTCCGCAAAGACCGCTCCCTCCATAACTCCCTTGTCAATTCTTCCCTTCCCTCTCGGTCCACCCCCTCCCCGGGCACTTTCCCTTGCAACCGCAAGAGATGCAACACTTGTCCCTTTACCTCCCCCCTCGACTCCGTTCAAGGACCCAAGCAATCGTTCCAGGTGCGACAGAGGTTTACCTGCATCTCTTCCAACCTCATCTATTGCGTCCGCTGCTCTAGATGTCAGCAGATCTATATCGGTGAGACCAAGCGGAGGTTGGGCGATCGTTTCGCCGAACACCTCCGCTCGGTCCGCAATAACCAAGCTGACCTCCCGGTGGCTCAGCACTTCAACTCCCCCTCCCACTCCGCCTCCGACCTCTCTGTCCTGGGTCTCCTCCATGGCCACAGCGAGCAGCACCGGAAATTGGAGGAACAGCACCTCATATTCCGTTTGGGGAGTCTGCACCCCGGGGGCATGAACATCGAATTCTCCCAATTTTGTTAGTCCTTGCTGTCTCCTCCCCCCCTTCCTCAGCCCCCCTGCTGTCTCCTCCCATCCCCCAGCCTTCTGGCTACTCCTCCTTTTCCCTTTCTTGTCCCCACCCACCCCCGCCCCCGATCAGTCTGAAGAAGGGTTTCGGCCCGAAACGTTGCCTATTTCCTTCGCTCCATAGATGCTGCTGCACCCGCTGAGTTTCTCCAGCTTTTTTGTGTAACCTCCAGTACCAAGTCTGTTGAGTTTCACCCATGCTCCTCTGGGGAGGTCAGATCCTGGACAGGTTTTGTCTGGTGAAGAGATGGAGCTGTGTAATGGAGATGAGGGTAGAAGCAAGGATAGAACAGTAAGTAAAATGGTTGCTCTAGATTTAGACTTTAGAGATGTAGCGTGGAAACAGGCCCTTCGGCCCACAAGAGTCCGTGCCGATCAGTGATCACCCGATACACTAGCAACATACAAGGCATGATTAGTAAGTTTTGCAGATGACGCTAAAGTGGGCGGCATCACAGACAGCGAAGATGGTCATCAATAATTGCAGCAGGATCGTGTGGGCAGGTGGGCTGAAGAATGGTTCATGGAATATAATACAGATAAGTGCAAGGTGCTGCATTTAGGGAACTCAAACCAGGGCAGGACCTGCACAGTGAATGGCAGGGCTCTGGGGAATGTAGAGCAAAGGTAACTAAGGGTGCAGGGACATAGTTCCTTGAAAATTGTGTCACGTAGATAGGGGTTTTCAAGAGAACCTTTGGCACATTGAGCTTCATCAGCCAGAGTATTGAGTATAGAATTTGGGTGGTCATGTTACAGTTATACAAGACGTTGGTGAGGCCACATTCAGAGTATTGTGTTCAGTTTTGGTCACTGTGTTACAGGAAATATGTTGTTAAACTGGAAAACGGTGCAGAGGGTGTTGCCAGGACTTGAGGGCCTGGTTGAGCAGTCTATGACTTTATTCCTTGGAATGCAGGAGTATAAAGGGTGATCTTGTAGAGGTGTTTAAGATAATATGAGGAATAGGTCGGGTAAATGTCATTTACCCACAGGATATGGGTTTAAGGTGAGGCATTTTAATAGTTTGAGGGACAACTGTTTTAGTTGAGCCTGGTACTATCACAACATTTAAGAAACATTTAGACAGGTACATGTCAAAACGCCGCAGTGTACGAGACTCCTGACGGGCACCCGAAAAAGGGACCACATCAGCCCGATTCTGGCCTCTCTCCACTGGCTCCCTGTGCGGTTCCGAATAAATTTCAAGCTCCTTCGTTATGTTTACAAAGCCCTTAAGGGGCTTGCCCCCCCCCTACATCAAAAGTCTGCTTACCCACCACACCACCTCCAGGTCCCTCAGATGGGCCGACTTGGGGGCTACTGAACCCCGCGGTCTGGGCATAAGCTCAGGGGCGACCGTGCCTTTGCGGTTGCAGCTCCTAGACTGTGGAACAGCATCCCTCTTCCCATCAGAACTGCCCCCTCCATCGACTCTTTTAAGTCGTGACTTAAAACTCATCTTTACTCTCAAGCCTTTCTTGACGTCCTCTGAGGTAGGGCTATATGCATGTATTTATGTATGTACTTAATCTATGAACCACTGTTGTATAACGTTAGTACCTCCACCAATGTAAAGCACTTTGGTCAACGAGAGTTGTTTTTTAAAATGTGCTATAGAAATAAAAGTGACTTGACTTGACAGGTTTGGAGGGATTGACAGATTTTTGATTAGAAGGAAGGAGAATGGGGTTGAGAGGGAAAGGTGGATCAGCCATGATTGAATGGCTGAGTAAACTTGGTGGGCTGAGTGACCTAATTCTGCTCCTAAAGGGCCTGTCCTACTTAGCGATTTTTTCTGGCGACTGCCGGCATCATTGACTGACGTATCAGGTCGCCAAAAAATTTGCGACGTGATGACGTATTGACGTGCGGTGTTTTTTCAAGTGTCGCAACATTTCTTTTGTCGCCGCTGGAATTTTTGAAATGTTCAAAATCTTTTGGCGCCACTGATATGACGCCGGCAGTTGCCGGAAAAAATCGGCAAGTGGGACAGGCCCTTTAGACTGATGAACGATGAACTAAACCACATTCTCCTCTACAGGGGGCTGCCTGCAGTGCTTTCAGAACAGCCTAACTCCTTTAAATTGCAAGATGAAAACCATCTCCTGTGAAGATACTGAACATTGCTTCAAAAGGGTGGGTAAATTAAGTAAGTAACAATCACCTAGGTTTTACTTGAAAAATGTGAACATAAATTGATGAAGTACTTTAAACCCTCGTTATAACGGATCACAGCGGGAGAGATGGTGACCGTTATTGTGTACAGTCTGTTATTGTGTATAGTTTTGGTCTCCTAATTTGAGGAAGGACATCCTTGTGATTGAGGCAGTGCAGCGTAGGTTCACGAGATTGATCCCTGGGATGGCGGGGCTGTCATATGAGGAAAGATTGAAAAGACTAGGCTTGTATTCACTGGAGTTTAGAAGGATGAGGGGGTTCTTATAGAAACATATACAATTATAAAAGGACTGGACAAGCTGGATGCAGGAAAAATGTTCCCAATGTTGGGTGAGTCCAGAACCAGGGGCCACAGTCTTAGAATAAAGGAAAGTCCATTTAAGACTGAGGTGAGAAAAAACTTTTTCACCCAGAGAGTTGTGAATTTGTGGAATTCCCTGCCACAGAGGGCAGTGGAGGCCAAATCACTGGATGGATTTAAGAGAGAGTTAGATAGAGCTCTAGTGGCTAGTGGAATCAAGGGATATGGGGAGAAGGTAGGCACGGGTTATTGATTGGGGAAGATCAGCCATGATCACAATGAATGGCGGTGCTGGCTTGAAGGGCTGAATGACCTCCTCCTGCACCTATTTTCTATGTTTCTATTGCTGATAGTCCGCTGTAACCGAGTGTAACATACGCCATGTCGCCATGCAGTGACCCGACAACATTTTTTAATTATAACTAACACGCAAAGTACTCGTGCTACAACACCAGGATAAGCGCTCAACCAAGCCCAGAGCCAAAGTACTATCTAAATCTTACAGAATATTGAAAGGCATAGATACAGTGGATGTGAAGAGGATGTTTCCACTGGTGGGAGAGTCTCGGACCAGAGATCACAGCCTCAGAATTAAAGGGCGCTCTTTTGGAAAGGAGGTGAGGAGGAACTTCTTCAGTCTTCTTCTTATCGAGTTGTCTTCCTATCGGTAGTCTTCTTCTTATCGAGTCCACACATAAGATTTGAAGTTGTTCAGCCAGAGCTGTGGAATTCTCTGCCTCAGAGGCCGGTTCTATGGATGCTTTCAAGAGAGAGCTAGATAGGGCTCTTAAAAATAGCGGAGTCAGGGGATATGGGGAGAAGGCAGGAACGGGGTACTGATTGGGGATGATCAGCCATGATCACATTGAATGGCGGTGCTGGCTCAAAGGGCCGAATAGCCTGCTGCTGCACCTATTGTGTGTATTGGCATCTGCATTCAATGGTGTCTGTCTTGTCGCCTCTTGTGCTTGTGGTGGTGGAAAGATTGGTGGAAACAGGGCCGCGACATGAACGCTCTTTCCTTGACCCCAGAGGATAGTTAATTTGTGGAACATTGCCACAGACGGCTGTGGAGGCCAAGTCAGTGGATATTTTTAAGGCAGAGATAAACAAATTCTTGATTAGAACAGGTGTGAAGGGTTATGGGGAGCAGGCAGGAAAACGGGATTCGAAGCTGAAATGTTAAAGCAAGGCCTTACCTGCACCAAGCTCCAAAGCTCCAGTGTGTCAACACAGCAGTGGAGGCAGGCGCGGCTGAGGAAGCAGTGTGAGCCGTGTTTAGCAGTCCGGCCTAGCGGTAATGCCGGCAGGACTGCAAGGTACCCGGACGTGGCGTCGAAGGACGAGAAACCAAACCCAAATAGCCGAATGGGAACGAAGCCGAAACGCCAAATAACCGAAAGCATACAAAGCCGAAACGCCAACGAACCAAAAGGCTGCGTCGCCTAAAAGCAAACTCACCGAATGGCCGCTCTGCCGAAATGCCACCTAACCGAAAGACTGTGTCACCTACAAGCCGACGAACCGAATGCCGCTCTGCCGAAAAGTCAAATAACGGACATGACGTCGCCAGGGGGCGGGACTTGTCAGTGATTGTTCCAGACCCCCCACATCCATCACATCACTGGCCGTTGAAGACGGGAGGGTGGGGGTCATTTTCCCACACAAGCTATTATTTGACTTTTCGTCAGAGCGGCATTTGGTTAGTTCATCATCATTCTTTATTGTTATTATGCAAAGCAACAAATTATACAGTGCAAATTGGCTTGTTGGTTAGTTGGCTTGTAGGCGATGCAGCCTTTCGGTTAGGTGACATTTCGACAGAGCGGCCATTCGATGAGTTTCCTTTTAGGCGATGCAGCCTTTCTGTTAGTTGGTGTTTCGGCTTTGTTTTCATTAGGCTATTTGGTTTCAACTTCTTTGCTTCGGCTTCTCATCCTTCGACGCCATGTCCACACACGTGACTGCCCGTTTCAACCAAAATCCGTTATAAAGATGTGCGTAATAACGAGAGTTTACTGTACTTCCTCCTGTAAGATGCCACTTATTTTGCTTGCACCTTCGCTCAGTCCGCCTGGGCCTACCTGATCTCCCAGTTGCCAAACACTTTAACTCCCCCTCCCATTCCCGCACTGATCTCTCTGCCCTGGGCCTCCTCCATTGTCAGAGTGTAGCCAAATGCAAATTGGAGGAACAACATCTCATATTTCGCTTGGGCAGCTTACAACCCAGCTGTATGAACATTGATTTCTTTAACTTCAAGTAACGCTTGCGCCCCCTCTCGCTCCGTCCCTCCCCCACCTAAGTTGTACCAGCTTCAAAGTCGTCTTGTTGAGTCTCATTGTCTGCAATTATTTTTCTCCTAGACCACAGCTAACATTGACCTGTTTCCTTTAACATTGTTACTTGTTTGCATATCTTTCACTTATCTGCCTTTCTGCCGACTGGTTAGCACGCAACAACAGATTTCCACTGCACCACAGATTCACCACCCTCTGACTAAAGAAACTCCTCCTTAACTTCCAAAGGGAACGTCCTTTAACTGAGTCCTTTCCCACTAGTGGAAACATCCTCTCCCCATCCACTCTATTATCCAGGCTTTTCACTATTCGGTAAGTTTCAATGAGGTACCCACTCATCCTTCTAAACTCCAGCGAGTAGCGGCCCAGTGCCGACAAATGCTCATCAACTGCAGAGATGCTGCCTGTCCCGCTGTGTTACTCCTGCATTTTGTCTCTATCCTTGCTCGTCATACGTTAACCCACTCATTGCTGGGATCATTCTCGTAAACTTCCTCTGGACCCTCTCCAGGGCCGGCACATCCTTCCTCAGATATGGGGCCCATAACTGCTCACAATACTCCAAATGCGGACCTGACCAGCGCCTTGTAGAGCCTCTGCATTACACCCCTCAATTGTGCAATTACAAACTAAATCGCCACTCCTTTCTTTCACTTCTGATCAGTAGAGGTGCATTTTTTGCTTTATTGGTGACTTGGAATCACTAATTCTCCATGGGTAACCAGAATTTTTATTTGCGCAGAGAAGAGTGTGTTTACAAGTCGCGGATGCATTCTGCCTGATATTTGCAAGAAAAGTGTTACAAACACATTTGCTGGATTGTCGGTCACTCTGAAAACGATGTGCTGTACGAAAGAACTGTGTAATGGAGGCAAGGATATGACGGCACCTCTTGCACTGAGCTCTGTGCTGCTGCTTGGCTGGTTCTTGTGTGTTAACATGTAATCATGACTACTGTAAACCCTCGTTATATTGGAACATCGGGGAGGGGGAATGATGCCTGTTATTGCTGGTTGTCTGCCACAACTGAGTAAGGTATTATCATGTGTAAGAAGCAACTGCAGATGCTGGTTTAAACCTAAGGTAGACACAAAATGCTGGAGTAACTCAGCGGGACAGGCAGCATCTCTGCAGAGAAGGAATGCGTGACGTTTCGGGTCGAGACCCTTCTTTAGACTATCAAAAGACAATAGGTGCAGGAGTAGGCCATTCGGCCCTTCGAGCCAGCACCACCATTCAATGTGATCATGGCTGATCATCCACAATCTGTACCCCGTTCCTGCCTTCTCCCCATATCCCCTGACTCCGCTATCTTTAAGAGCCCTATCTAGCTCTCTCTTGAAAGTATCTAGAGAACCAGCCTCCACCGCCCTCTGAGGCAAAGAATTGCACAGACTCACAACTGTGTGAAAAAATGTTTCCTCATCTCTGTTCTAAATGGCTTTCCCCTTATTCTTAAACTGTGGCCCCTAGTTCTGGACTCCCCCAACATCGGGAACATGTTTCCTGCCTCTAGCGTGTCCAAACCCTTAATAATCTTAAAGGTTTCAATAAGATATCTTCTCATCCTTCTAATTTCCAGAGTATACAAGCCCAGCCGCTTCATTCTCTTGGCATATGACAGTCCCGCCATCCCGGGAATTAACCTTGTAAACCTACGCTGCACTCCCTCAATAGCAAGAATGTCCTTCCGTAAATTATCATTGTGTGTAGTTGAACCAAAGAAAAGCAGATGATGGTTAATCCACAACAAGAGACACAGAATGTTGATGTATCTCAGCAGAAGAAGGTTCTCGACCCGAAATGTCACCCATTCCTTTTCTACAGAGGATGTTGTCCGACCCACTGATTTACTCCAGCTTTTTGTGTCTATCTTCAGTTTAAATTAGCATCTGCAGTTCCTTCCCACACAGATCAGACAGCATCGTTGGAGCACATGCAAGGGTGACGTCGGGACCCTTCTTCAGAATGATTCAGTGAGCTCAGATGCTCCAGCCTTATCCACATACTCTGGAATTGTCTTTGTGTGTAACAAATGGCTACAGTTGACAATCTTAAGTACTTTAAGGTTGTTTTCTGATGTTACATGTCATCATAATATAACCAGTGAGTTCTAAATTACTGCTTGTATTTAATAACTTTCTGCTTCTAATTGTAATTCCCCATGTCTGTGTTTGGCTGTACAATTTTACATAAAATTGTTTTATTATTTAATACAATGAATAGATATTTTTATGTGCAGGAATGAACTGCAGATGCTGATTTACACCGAAGATAGACACAAAAAGCTGGAGTAACTCAAGCAGCATCTCTGGAGAAGAGAAATGGGTGACGTTTCGGGTCGAGACCCTTCTTCAGACTGAGAGTCAGGGGAGAGGGGAGACTAGAGTTATGAAAATGTACAAAGAACAGATCAGATACGGCACCGATGACCAAAGAGCTCACAATGGTCCATTGTTGGCTGTGGAGGAGGTGATAACGAGGGGATACGAACAGTGAAACTAGCAGGATGTCGAGGGTGAGAGAAGGGATGCAAGGGTTACTTGGAGTTAGAGAAGTCAATGTTCATACCGCTGGGGTGTAAGCTGCCCAAGTGAAATATGAGGTGTTGTTCCTCCAATCTGCGCTGGGCCTCACACTGACAATGGAGGAGGCCCAGGACAGAAAGGTCAGTGTGGGAATGGGAAGGGAGTTAAAGTGTTTGGCAACTGGAGATTGGCTAGGCCAAGGCGGGCGGGCTGAGTGAGGATCGCACAGTCTACGTTTGGTATCGCCGATGTGTGAGGGTCCACACATTGAACAACGGATAGAGTAGATGAGGTTGGAGGAGGTGCAAGTGAACCTCAGCATCTCCTAAAAGGATTGTCGGGGTCCTTGGATGGAAATGAGTGGGGAGGTATGGGGACAGGTGTTGCATCGCTCCGAGTCCACTGCGACCAGCAATCCCGGCACACATTAACATGATCCGACATGCACTGGGGATAATTTACAATTGTACAAACCTGTACGTCTTTGGAGTGTGGCAGGAAACCGGAGCACCCGGAGAAAACCCACACAGTCACGGGGAGAACGTGCAAACACCATACAGACGGCACCTGTGGTCAGGATGGAACCCGGGTCTCTGGCACCGCGAGGCATCAACTCTACCGCTGCACCACCGTGCCGCTGAATTATACAGTGTAGTAATAATAACGTGAGGCAGTTTATAAAATTGCTTTGAAGAATTTGACAGAGGCTTTGACAGATTCTTGATTAGTACAAGTGTCAGGGGTTATGGGGAGAATGGGGTTGAGAGGGAAAGATAGATTGGCCATGATTGAAGGGCGGAGTAATCTTGATGGGCCGAATGGCTTCATCCTGCTCCTGGAACTTATGAAAAAAAGGTTTATGCTCACATTTTATTTGAAAATCAGTACTTTATTGAGATGCGGCAACAGGTGAACAGAGTAATGGTACACGCTCCAAGTTATATGATTATTATTATTATTATACAAATTATTAAAAGATTGCAAATATCAAGCATGGTGTATTAGACAATAGACAATAGGTGCAGGAGTAGGCCATTCGGCCCTTCGAGCCAGCAGCGCCATTCAACGTGATCATGGCTGATCATCCCCAATCAGTACCCCGTTCCTGCCTTCTCCCCATATCCCCTGACTCCACTATCTTTAGGAGCCCTATCTAGCTCTCTCTTGAAAGTATTAGCTTTGCCTTTGTCAACTTGAAGGAGGTTGTCCATGTGCTGCCATCATAACATGCTTGTCTAGCCTCCTGAGGTAAACACAGTGTTATAAGGTCATGCAGTAGGTGATAGGAGCAGAACTAGGCCATTCGGCCCATCAAGTCTACTCCGCCATTCAATCACGGCTGATCTATCTCTCCCTCCTAACCCCATTCTCCTGCCTTCTCCACATAACCCCTGACACCCGCCCTAATCAAGAATCTATCTATCTCTGCGGTAAAAATATCAATTCCCTTGGCCTCCACAGCCTTGTGTTGGAGTTACTGAAGCTGTATATATATATATATGTAACCTGCTCCAAAACATCATTCAAATCAATAACAAACTAAATAGTAAATTGGAAGATTGAGGAATTACAGAACCCATAGAACTAACCACCATCGATGAACTCATCCTGAACCTGGATGAGGGTTACTGATTTTGGAATGAAAAGGATTTGCACATCTGTTAGATTAAGTTGCTCATCACTTGGAAATCAAGTGTTAAGACTCATTATCCCTGATCTTCAGACAAAAAGCACCCAGAAGATTGCACTGTACATTATTATTATGCATTTGCTTCACATAAATATTGCAAACCAGACAGAGACCAGAGCAGGGAACAGCAGAAGAGATAATTTAACTTGGTCACTCGCGTTGCAGAGGTCAGTATCACAACAGCTGACAGAGACTGAGGCTCCTGGGACAGTTTGCTGGATATTACATTCAGCAGGGGGAGTACATCCAGCGCTGTAACGCTTTACACCAGCTGGAAAAACAGAATGGTCAGTTAAATAATTTCTATATTCATAGTTCATGTTTCATTTTAGAGTGTTACAGCGTGGACACAGGCCCTTCAGCCCAACTTGCCCACACTGGCCAACATGTCCCAGCTACACTAGTTCCACCTGCCTCCGCTTGGTCCATGTAGATCAGTGCATGTTCCTTTAACCATAGTGACCTCCCGTATTACTAACCACTCCCTATTGTCTCCTGTATAATTGTGTGTCCCCACCTCTAGCTCGCTCTCTAGCTCCAGTGATGACCACGGACAGCTACAGCATAGTGATAAACAGTTACCTAAATAAATAGTTAGAGTAAAAGACTTGTGTGTGCAGTAAGTCATTTTACATGGTGTCACAGCGGTAGACTTGCGTCTCCTGTTCATCGGTTTTTATTTTATTATTTCTTTCTCCCAGTCCTTCCCTCCGTTCGTTTTATCATGTCCCACTCCTGTCGTCGACCAGATACGTTGGTGTTCGACACGGACATTGTCCATCTGGACCGTGTTCCAGCGCTTACGAGCATTACATTGCTATCGCCCATCCTGATGGACTCCTGCTGTACGGCTCACCTATTGCTTAACCTCGCGGGACCTGCAGCTATGGATCAGTATGCATCGTTCCATTTCGCCGCCGGAGAGGACCGCAACGACCCGGTATGTCTCCTTGCTAAGTTCGCTGCCCTCTGTGATATACCCACCAACAACATCATCGAACGCTTCAAATTCTTCCAGAGGCAGCAGCTGCCAGGCGAGCCTGTCGGCACTTACATTGCCGCCTTGCATCACCTGGCTCAGCGCTGCCGCCTTGACACAATCACCCCTGACGAATTAATTAGGGACGTCCTGGTTAATGGTCTCCGCAACGATAGACTGCGTGAGCAGCTCCTAGTGAAACCCGATCTGACACTGCGGGATGCTATGTATGCTGCCCGCATGTCCGAAGCCGTTGGTTCCGTGTCCAGACAGGCTCCCCAGGACATTAACTTCACCGGTCAAGCCGGTCGCCTGACTACGCGACGAAACCCCGCGGCTCTCCCCATGAAGGTCGCCACCTCCACTGTCCCGCGACGCTGCCCTAACTGTTTTTTTACAGCTCATCCCTCAAACGTTTGCCCCGCACAGGGCAAGACCTGTCTTTCCTGTGGCAAACTCGGCCACTTTTCTGCCGCCTGCCGTTCCCGTGGGAAGCCAGTCCCTGCTCCGAGAAGGAGTCTAAACAACCTCGCCGAACTAAACAACATTGCACTCCCTGATAGCGCTCTGCTTTCTCAGTACGAGCTGGAGGAGCTCCAAGACTCTGATGCACTCCCCTCTCGTGAAGAACCAACTATTTTTTCACTCTTGGGTACACCTGCTCTGATTACGGATCCCTCTGTGCATGTTACTGTGAACGGCCATTCCTTTTCAGCCAAGGTCGATACTGGCGCTTTCGCTGATGTTATGTCAATAAGCCTTTTCAAACAGATCAGATCTGGTGAGAAAGTTCTTCCTGGCGACACCTGCCTCCATGCCTACGGGGGGGGGCGTCCTGATTCCCGTGGGAAAGGCAACTCTTATCTGCACAGTTCTAGAGACCTCTCGGCCCCTCACTTTCCACCTTCTGGACTCTGACAACGTCACCCTGCTGGGCGCCCGTGCGTGTCAGGACCTGGGGCTAGTCTCATTCCACCACAGCATTCACCTAGTGCAGGCCCCCATGGACCCACTTACCGAGTACCCCGACCGCTTTGATGACGTTCTGGGCAAGCTGCCCTGCGACTATAAGATTGTTGTCGACCCGAGCGTCGACCCGGTGATTCGGCCGGCACACCGCGTCTCCTTTGCCATGAAGGGCCGCGTGGAGTCTACTCTGCGCGATATGGTGACCATGGGCATCCTCCAGGAGGTGAGCGCTCCCACCAGGTGGGTCTCCACCATGGTCGTCGCAGCCAAGAAGGACAAAAGCGAGATCCGGATCTGCATTAACCCCAAGGACCTCAACCTTGCCATCAAGCGCCCCCACTACCCCATGCGGACGGTAGAGGACGTTGCTGCACAGGTCGGCCCTGCTACTGTCTTTTCAGTCCTAGACGCCAAGAGCTCCTTCTGGCAAATCCCGCTGGACGAACGCTCCTCATTCCTCACCACCTTCAGCACTCCCTTCGGCCGGTTCCGTTTCCTCCGCATGCCGTTCGGGATCAACTCAGCTAGTGAGGTTTTCCAGCGCACCATGGAACAGCTGTTTGCCGGCTTATCGTGCGCCATCATCGTGGATGACATTCTGGTGTACGGGAGGGACGTCGCTGAGCACGACCTGAACCTCCGCAAAGTCCTGGACAGGGCGCGGGTGATAAACCTCAAGCTGAACCCGAAGAAATGCCGATTCCGGGTCCCAGAAGTCACTTACGTTGGCCATGTCTTCACGGCAGGGGGTCTCAAGCCCGACCCCCAGAAAACGTCAGTGGTCACTGATATGCCCGCTCCTACCGACGTCCCTGGCCTGCAGCGCTTCCTGGGCATGGTCAATTACCTGGGTAAGTTCATACCCGACCTCTGTGAACTGAGTGCCCCCCTGCGGAAACTAATCAAAAAGGACTCCGCGTGGGTCTGGCTCCCGCACCACCAGTCGGCTTTCGTGACTCTGAAGTTGAAGCTTGCCGCTACCCCGACTTTGAAATTTTTCGACCTGCACCGACCCATTATCCTCACTTGCGATGCCTCCAAGTTTGGTCTCGGTGCCGCTTGTCTGCAGCTTTATGACAACCTTCAGCTGCCCGTCTCCTACGCTTCTCGCACCATGACCCCTGCCGAGCAGCGCTACGCCCAGATTGAAAAAGAGCTGCTTGCCGTGGTCTTCGCTTGCTCCAAGTTTAAAGACTACATCCTCGGCAACTCTTTCACCATTGAGACTGACCATCAGCCGTTGGTGACAATCCTGAATAAACCTATCCATGTTGCTTCTTCCCGGTTGCAGCGCATGATGCTGCAGCTCCAGCGTTTCACGTTCCAGATCGTCTACCGTAAGGGCAAAGACATGTTTGTAGCTGACACCCTTTCTCGTGCTCCGCTGCCCTCCGTTGTCCGCCACCCGTATGAATCCTCCGACCTTCTGGTACTAAACGTCAACATTGTTCCTTCACAGCAAATGCAGTCCCTGGTGCAACACACTGCTGATGATCCTGCCCTGCAACAACTTGCGGACGTTATCCGCCGTGGTTGGCCTGACCGTCGCTCCGAACTGCCTGCTGGCGCTGCACCATATTTCCTCGTTCGCGACGAACTGGTGCTTCACGCCGGCGTGGTGGTGAAGGGTCACAAAGTCGTGGTGCCTGCCGCACTCCGGGATCATTATTTCCAGACTGCTCACAGCGGCCACCCTGGGGTGGAAGCTACTCTATCCCATGCCCAAAGCCAATTCTACTGGCCTGGCATGGCTCAGGACATCCGTGACAGGGTCTCCGCCTGCGCTGCCTGCAACACCCTGCACCCCCATCAGCAGCGCCAGCCTCTCCTGCAGCCGCCGGCTCCAGAGCTCCCATGGATGGCCGTTGCCACCGACCTCTTTGAGTGGCGCGGAAAGCACTTCCTGGTCCTGGTGGACTCCTATTCCAGCTGGTTCGAGGTCGACCAGCTGACCTCCATCACCTCTGCCGCCGTCATCGGGAAACTTCGCCGCCACTTCTCCACCTTCGGCTCCCCGGTGACCCTCCGGTCCGACAACGGCAGCCAATTCTCCAGCGACGAGTTTAAAACCTTTGCTGCCCGTTGGAACTTTCACCACGTTACCAGCAGCCCCGAGTTTCCTCAAAGCAACGGACTTGCTGAGCGGGTCGTACGTAGCGCCAAGGAGCTGCTTGAACACTGCCGCCTGTTCCGTGCCGATTTCCACCTTGCCCTGCTCAACCTCCGCAACATTTCCCGCGACCCTGCGCTCGGTTCCCCTGCCCAGCGCCTCATGCCTCGCACCACCAGACCTCGCCTGCTGGTCTCCCAGCAGTCCCTCAAACCCTCAGTACTAAATCCTGCCACTGTCACTGAGCGCATTGCCAAAAAACAGGCCATCCAGAAGCGCTCCTTCGACAAATCTGCCCGGCTACTTCCACGTCTGCTCCCGGGGCAGGTTGTCCGGATGCAATCCCCCACTGGCCACTACCGCCTGGCCGTCGTAGTCGGAGACGCCGGTTCTCCGCGCTCCTACTTCGTCGACTACGAGGGGGCTATCTACCGTCGCTCCCGCCAGCACCTACTCCTTGTGAATGAGCCCGCTCCGCCTCCCGCGGATCCTTCTCACCCCCCCATCTCTTCTCGACCTCCCGTTGCCCCTCGCGCCCCGTCTACACCTCGCATGCCACGCACCCTACCTTCGCAACTGTCCGCCCGTTCCCCTGCCTCGCCTGTCAAGCCAGCATCGCCCGCACAACCTCCCTCCCCTGCCAAGCCTGTTTCTCCACCCGCAGCCCCGCATTCTCCTCCGCCCGCCTCCCCTGCCCATCCCCCGGCTGCCGTCCCTTCTGTTCCCGACGATGAGGAGGAGGGCGGTTTACGCACCCGCTCTGGCCGGCTGGTCAGGCCGCCTGTCCGCTACGGGGAACTCGCATAGTATTGTACTGTTGCCGGTGCGGTTGGTGTTCGTAGCGTATGAGCCGTGGTCACTCTGTATAGTACACGCTTTTGTTTCCAAGAGGAAGGATGTAGATCAGTGCATGTTCCTTTAACCATAGTGACCTCCCGTATTACTAACCACTCCCCATTGTCTCCTGTATAATTGTAGTGTCCCCACCTCTAGCTCGCTCTCTAGCTCCAGTGATGACCACGGACAGCTACAGCATAGTGATAAACAGTTACCTAAATAAATAGTTACAGTAAAAGACTTGTGTGTGCAGTAAGTCATTTTACAGTCCATATCGCCCAAACCTGTCTGATCGAAGTACTTGTCTAACATTGCGATAGTCCCAGCCTCAACTACCTCCTCTGGCAGCTTGTTCCATACACCCACCACCTTGTGTGAATGCCACCGAGTTTTCACATTTCTATGAGTAAATCAGCTATTTATTCACAGAATCGTACAGTCTTAACATCTTTACGATGATGTTGCCAGGACTAGAGGGTGTGAGCTGTAGGGAGAGGTTGAGCAGGCTGGGTCTCTATTCCTTGGAGCACAGGAGGATGAGGGGTGATCCTATAGAGGTGTACAAAATCATGAGAGGAATAGATTGGGTAGATGCTCAGTATCTTGCCCAGAGTTGGGGAATCGAGGACCAGAGGACATAGGTTTTGTAAAGTTAAAAATGTGAATAACTTGTAAAATATAACATCAATATGAACGAAACTGTGATTAAACACACCACAAGACAATTGTGTGTAAGATGGTCCAAAAATTGTAGCACTATTGTGTACCATTTTGGCATAATTCAGGACATCACATGCACACAGACAAGATGAGTGTTTTAGTAATATACTAGAAAGTGGGGTTTTGTAAAATTTTAAATGTCTATATCATGTAAAATATAACATCAATCTGAACGACACTTGACACAGGACAATGGTGAGCAAGGTGGTATTTTAGTGCTATCGTGCACCGTTTTGGCCGAGTTCATATCATGATAAGCTGGCAAACAAACAAACACGCTCACTCACAGACAAGATGAGATTTACAATTGTTCCAAACCAATTAACCTACAAACCTGGACGTCTTTGGAGTGTGGCAGGAAACCGCATCACCCTGAGAAAACCCACACAGTCACAGGGAGAACGTGCAAACTCCGTACAGACAGCACCTGTAGTCAGGATGGAACCTGGGTCTCTGGCGCCGCGAGGCATCAACTCTACCGCTGCACCACCGTGCCGCTGAATTATACAGTGTAGTAATAATAACATGTGAGACACTTTGTGAGATTGTTTTGAAGAATTTGACAGAGGCTTTGACAGATTCTTGATTAGTTCAGGTGTCAGGGGTTATGGGGAGAATGGGGTTGAGAGGGAAAGATAGATCGGCCATGATTGAAGGGACGGAGTAGACTTGATGGGCCGAATGGCTTCATCCTGCTCCTGGAACATATGAAAGAAAGGATTACACTCACATTTTATTTTGAAAATCAGTACTTTATTGAGATGCGGCAACAGGTGAACAGAGTAATGGTACACGCTCCAAGTTATATGATTATTATTATTATACAGATTATTAAAATATTGCAAATATCAAGCATTGTGTATTAGACAATACACAATAGGTGCAGGAGTAGGCCATTCGGCCCTTCGAGCCAGCACCGCCATTCAATGTGATCATGGCTGATCATCCCCAATCAGTACCCCCTTCTCCCCATATCCCCTGACTCCACTATCTTTAGGAGCCCTATCTAGCTCTCTCTTGAAAGTATTAGCTTTCCCTTTGTCAACTTGAAGGAGGTTGTCCATGTGCTGCCATCATAACATGCTTGTCTAGCCTCCTGAGGTAAACACAGTGTTATAAGGTCATGCAGTAGGTGATAGGAGCAGAGCTAGGCCATTCGGCCCATCAAGTCTACTCCGCCATTCAATCACGGCTGATCTATCTCTCCATTCTCCTGCCTTCTCCACATAACCCCTGACACCCGCCCTAATCAAGAATCTATCTATCTCTGCGGTAAAAATATCAATTCACTTGGCCTCCACAGCCTTGTGTTGGAGTTACTGAAGCTGTATATATATGTCACCTGCTCCAAAACATAATTCAAATCAATAACAAACTAAATAGTAAATTGGAAGATTGAGGAATTACAGAACCCATAGAACTAACCACCATCGATGAACTCATCCTGAACATGGATGAGGGTTACTGATTTTGGAATGAAAAGGATTTGCACATCTGTTAGATTAAGTTGCTCATCACATGGAAATCAAGTGTTAAGACTCATTATCCCTGATCTTCAGACAAAAAGCACCCAGAAGATTGCACTGTACATTATTATTATGCATTTGCTTCACATAAATATTGCAAACCAGACAGAGACCAGAGCAGGGAACAGCAGAAGAGATAATTTAACTTGGTCACTCGCGTTGCAGAGGTCAGTATCACAACAGCTGACAGAGACTGTGGCTCCTGGGATAGTTTGCTGGATATTACATTCAGCAGGGGGAGCACATCCAGCGCTGTAACCCTTTACACCAGCTGGAAAAACAGAATGGTCAGTTAAATAATTTCTATATTCATAGTTCATGTTTCATTTTAGAGTGTTACAGCGTGGATACAGGCCCTTCAGCCCAACTTGCCCACACCGGCCAACATGTCCCAGCTACACTAGTCCCACCTGCCTGCGCTTGGTCCATATCCCCCAAACCTGTCTGATCCAAGTACCTGTCTAACTGTGTCTTAAACGTTGCGATAGCCCCTGCCTCAACTACCTCCTCTGGCAGCTTGTTCCATACACCCACCACCCTGTGTGTGAATGCCACTGAGTTTTCACATTTCTATGAGTAAATCAGCTATTTATTCACAGAATCGTACAGTCTTAACATCTTTACGATGATGTTGCCAGGACTAGAGGGTGTGAGCTATAGGGAGAGGTTGAGCAGGCTGGGTCTCTATTCCTTGGAGCACAGGAGGATGAGGGGTGATCCTATAGAGGTGTACAAAATCATGAGAGGAATAGATTGGGTAGATGCTCAGTCTCTTGCCCAGAGTTGGGGAATCGAGGACCAGAGGACATAGGTTTAAGGTGAAGGGGAAAAGATTTAATAGGAATCTGAGGGGTAACCTTTTCACACAGAGGGTGGTGGGTGCATGGAACAAGCTATATCTCTAAATAGAGGTGTGCATCTCAAATTCATTCGTACTTACCAGCCTCTACAACCACAAGGAAGCATCGCTCCCCGGCAGAGCAGTTAGCAGTATCACCCACGCATCTTTGAGTTGATCCTAAGCAGGAGTAACACCGCAAAGAGTTACCTGTACATTGAGAACAAAACAGAGGAGGTTGTGTGAGAGACACCTGCAGCTCGTTCTGCCGCTGCTCTGAAAACGAGCAACTCCTTTCAATAAACATAGAACAATACCGACACAAAATGCTGGAGTAACTCAGCGGGTCAGGCAGCCGCTCTGGAGACGAGGTACAGGTGATGTTTTGGTCGAGACCCTCCCAAATTTCAGCTGGTTGTACTGGTTTAAAAGTCGTCTTCTCGAGTCTCATTGTTTGTAACTCATTCTCACCTCGCCCACAGCTAACAATGGCCCGTTTCCTTTGTCATCTTTTCCTTCTTGCATACCCATCATTCATTTGTTGAATATCTCTCGATATCACCGTCTATCCCTCTTGTTTCCCTTTCCCCTGACCCTCAGTGTGAAGAAGGGCCTCAATAGACAATAGACAAAAGGTGCAGGAGTAGGCCATTCGGCCCTTCGAGCCATTCAATGTGATCATGGCTGATCATCCACAATCAGTACCCCGTTCTTGCCTTCTCCCCATATCGCTTGACTCCGCTACCTTTAAGAGCCCTATCTAGCTCTCTCTTGAAAGTATCCAGAGAACCGGCCTCCACCACCCTCTGAGGCAGAGAATTCCACAGACTCACAACTCTGTGTGAGAAAAAGTGTTTCCTCGTCTCCGTTCTAAATGGCTTATCCCTTATTCCTTATTCTTAAACTGTGGCCCCTGGTTCTGGAAACTGTGGCCCCTGGTTCTGGAGCGGAAACGTCAACTATTCCTTCTCTCCAGAAATGCTGCCTGTCCCGCTGCCACGTCAGCCCATTGGATTTCGGAGGAGTGGTCCATCTCGCTCCTCTATAATCTTTGCACTATCCTACACACTGCCAAAGTAGTATCTAAACTAGCTATATATGTATAGTTTTGGCTTTTGCACTATTATTGTTTGCTTCGTGTGTGTGTGTATGTGTGTGTGTGTACGTGTGTGTGTGTGTGTGTGTGTGTGTGTGCGAGTGTGTTTGCGAGTGTGTGTGCGAGTGTGTGTGCGTGTGTGTGGCAAGGAACTGCAGATGCTGGTTTACACTGAAGATAGGCATAACATGCTGGAGTAACTCAGTGGGACAGGCAGCATCTCTGGGGAGAAGGAAGAAGGGTCTCGACCTGAAACGTCACCATTACTTCTATCTGGGACATATAACAATAAAACACTCTGGACTTGACAATAACTAACTCCATATTCAGTAACAAACTCTCTACATGTGAACGAACACACAGCTAAATGTTTAACCAAGAATTCCAATCCCACTTGAGAATCTAAAATGCCTTTCCACAGTTAAACTAGAGGACAACAACATAGTTATATTTCCTTACCCGGAGAGGCACTGAGAATGAGACCAGCTACCAGGACCACAAGGTAATTCATCTTTGGATTTGAACAGCTGAGCTTCGAGGGCAAGAGAGAGAACTGGAAAAATTTCAAACAGAAGTCTTCAAATTCCCTGAAATCTGTAGAAGGATCCCAACTGGAAACGTCACCAGTCCGTGTTCTCCAGAGATGCTGCCCGACTCGCCGAGTTACGCCAGCACTCTGAGCCTTTATTGAAAATCCCTTGTGATTTTGACTATGGGATGGTCTTACAGAGGTAGGGGGAGGAGGCAAGGAAAAGATTGAGTTACTGATGACTGCATGATAGAGTAAACCTGAATTACTGGAAGAGATGACAATGGGACGATATTTACGAAAGAGATACGCACGAAATGCTGAATTTACCAAATTAGTCATCTGTGAAGAGAAGGAATCAAGGAAGTTGATGTGAGGAACTGGTAACGAACATCCCCCCCACTAAGTTCCGGAGTAACTCAGATGATCAGGCAACATCTGTGGAGTAACTCAGGTGGTCAGGCAACATCTGTGGAGTAACTCAGGTGGTCAGGCAACATCTGTGGAGTAACTCAGGTGATCAGGCAACATCTGTGGAGTATCTCAGGTGGTCAGGCAACATCTGTGGAGTATCTCAGGTGATCAGGCAATCTCTGTGGAGAACGTAGACTGGTGCCGTTTCCGGTCGGGTCACTTCTCCAGACTTTAGGGGACATGGCGATAGATTTGCTGCCTTTCCTACTTTTTCCCCAAATCCCTTGATTCCGTTCGGCCCTACAGCTAAATCTAATTCTCTCTTGAAGAGTTCAAATATTTATTTATTAAAGCAAACACAAATAAAACGCAGAAACTATCAATAAAGAAACAATACTAAGCAACTCTTACTCCCTTCTGCGTATAAGCGAGTTCGGTATTACAACTGAGCATGCTCAGGTCATAGGTCATTCGGGATTAACATTCGCCAGCTGAGCGACTGTACGGACCTGCGTATTAATTTCAATGCGATTCATAAATAAATGTATCTGTCAAATATGTCAGCAGTCGGCCACAGCGTACTGCAGGCTACACTAGTCCACAATTGTATCTATTTAAATTATTGACTCAATATAGCCCCAGCCCTGAAAAGGCAAAAATGCCTGGAACGAACCTGTCAATGGTCGAATCACTGGCATTAGCCTGAGTCACAGCCATTCAAATTTGATATTGATTGACATGAATTACAAGTTGTGAGGTCAACCAATTTGAGACAGTCCTTACATTCCTATCTAAACAACCTTCCTGGAATGAAGGAAACAAGGAGAATGTGCTGTGTGTGTGTGTGTGTGGGGGGGGGGGGGGGGGGGGGGGGGGGGGGGGGTTGGAAAGTTCAGATTGGATTCCAACAGGCTGGTTAAACTTCCAGGTGGGTTGTCTTAAATAAAGATGCTGTCGCTTTAACCTCTGGGGTTGGTTCAAGTCAAAGTCAATTTTATTCGTCACATGCACCCGAAGGTGCAGTGATATGAATTTGCCAGCAGCGATACACTTAAAAAGAACACACAATGAACAATAGAATATAACACAAACATCCACCACAGCATTCTTCACTGTGATGGAAGGCAACAAAGTTCAGTCAGTCCACCCGTGGTCGGGGCCATGAACCCTCTGTAGTCGCTGCTACAAACGGCCAGATGTACTGGCCCTCTTGTCGGGATGATCCAAACTCCGACGTCGGGACGGCCAAACACACTCCGCAGCTTGGAGCGCCCGACTCGGCACTTTCCTACCGGAGACCGCGGCGTCTGGATGTTATAGGCCGGCGGTCGGAGCTCTTCTCCGGCGATCCCCGGCAAGGGATCCCAGGCTCCAGATGGTAAATACACGCCTCGCCTGTGGCTAGAAGCTCCGCAGACCACAACCCCATGATGTCAAAGTCACCACGCCAGTGATCGGAGCACCCCTCTATGGTGACCCCCGGCAAGGGTTTCCCCCGGCTCTGCGATGGAAAGATCCATGCTGTGCCCGCTGCTGAAGTTCCAGGCCCTACTCCGGGAAAGGCTGCTCCAATCCAAGCTGTTAGGCTGCGAGGGAGGCAACATGGAAAAAAGTCGCCTCTCTGTGGAGTCTGTCAGGGAGTTGGGAGTCGGGTCCAGGTGACTGGGCAGTGACAATTATGAGGATTTGAAATGGCTCGACCCGAAATGTAACCTATCCATGTTCTCCAGAGATACTGCCTGACCCACTGAGTTCATAAGTGATAGGAGAAGAATTAGGCCATTTGGCCCATCAAGTCTACTCTGCCATTCAATCGTGGCTGACCTATCACTCCCTCCTAACCCCATTTCCCTGCCTTCTCCCCATAACCTCTGACACCAGTACTAATCAAGAATCTATCTGTGCCTTAAAATAGTAATATTAAACGGGAACTTGCCAGTTCGAAGTTTGATCTGTATTTTATGAGGAGTTACAATGAGGGATTACGTGAAGAACCCGCTCAGTGCGCAGGCGCGGCATACTTCCAAGCAGCGGTGTGGAATCACAGATAGACACAGTTATTTGAAGTAAACATAGTAAAGATCAAGGAGACATCAGTTTACTAGTTTGATCTATATAATGAGGGTGGGAGCGGAAGGCACGTAATCCCTCATCGTAACTCCTCATAAAATACAGATCAAACTTCGAACTGGTAAGTTCTCGTTTAATCTTACTATTTTACTTCGGAGTCACGTGAGTGATTCCGTGAAGACTTCAAAGGTCTGTGATTTCAAACCGTGTAACAGTTTTTATTTCACTCACTGCCGAAGTTCTTGAGGGAGGAAGTGTTATCGTAATCAACCAATGGATCTGTTTTTTTCAAGAAACAGAAAGGTATTTATTAACAATAACAAAAATAAATAGCTCCCCCGAGCTTAAATTAAATATTTGCAGTTTGTAATATTCTGTCTGCAAATAAGTCAGGCTTTATCAACGGTTTATTATAAAAACATTCTGAACGTCGTTTCCCTCGACCATCCTGCCGTATTGAGAATGTGGTCAACCGGGACGTCCATTCGTTCAGCCGCTGATGTCGATGCTGCCCTAGTGGAATGGGATTTAAATGTATCAGTGTCTATTCCGGCAGCTTTCAGTACCTGTTTGAGCCACCGTGAAATGGTTTGGCTCGTTACCCCGCCATGAGGTTTCTTGTGGCTGACCCATAAGGCTTTTTCTCTCCCTCTGAGATTGTGGGTTGTGTCTATATATTGTTGTAGATGGGTCACCACACACAACCTTGGCTCTGGTGGGTAGGCCCGGAATACCACCAGTGGATTGGGCGTTCCTGGCCTGCTTTGTTTCACCAGACCTAGAATGATGAACGTAATCTGGTCTGGGGCGACCACCATGTTGTCCAGTCTTAATTTGTGCAACGACTGGACCCTCTGAGCGGATGCGAGTGCCATTAACATGAGCGTCTTTAATGTAGATTTCTCGAGGCTGAGGGATCTAGCTCGTGGCCATTCCCTGAGGTATGTCAATACCACACTGATATCCCAAACAGGGTATACCTGGGTTTAGGGGCTTAATATTAAAAATGCCCTTCATGAGTTTTATCACCAGAGGATGGGATCCCATGGCCTGCTGTCCTGCTGGTTCTAGGTAAGCAATCAGGCCGCTTTGTGCTGTATTGATGGCACTGTAACTGATCCCTTCGTCATGGTGTAGATGGGCCAGGAACTCCAGCACGTCGGTGGTTGTGGCAGTTGCATATGTTGTCCCTGTTTCCTGGCAGTACTTCTCCCATTTTTGATACAGGTTAAATACTGCCTCCTGGTGGATGTTCGCAGGGATGCCGACATGGTGGTGATAGTTCATTCGGATAATCCCAGTGCCTAGTAAGGTCTATTCAAAACCTACAACCCAGGAGTTTGATGAGCATGGGTGGCTTATGCCTGATACTGGGTGAGTCAACAACCGTGGTCCACTAGGGAAATCCATAGGTGACTCGACCACCATGTCGTGAAGAACTGGGAACCATGGCTGTGTAGGCCAGTCGGGCACCATCAATATCCTGGAAGCAGAGTCCATCTGTATTGTGAAGTACCCGACTGATGAGGCAGAAGGTAGGGAAAGCAAAAAGCAGAAATTCCCCCAATCCAGCGTGTAGGCATCTACCGCTGCTGCCTCTGGTCTGGTTCCCAAGTCACATACATAGGTAACTGGTGATTCCGTCTTGATGCAAACAAATCGATATCTGGCATTCCATATTGCTTAATAACTTTAGCAAATATTTTGGGTTTAACATCCATTCAATGTTATCATTAAATTTTTCCGTGACTGTGGTCTGCCACTGTATTAGCTTACCTGTAGATAGGCAGCCGATAGTAACTATGTCTTTCGACACACCATTGCAGCCATTTGTCGCACGATAATGATTTGATGCTCCCCCATATGTTTAATATAAGCCACCACCGTAGTATTATCAATCGTAACCGCACATGCAAGTGCCAATTTACATATGCTTTAGTATTACAAAATACCACATTTCTAATAGTAATTAATATGTCTTTCGACACACCATTGTAAACATATCTTGCAGTGGCCCACCACATTGCCAGATCTGATTGACCAATTTGTCGCACGATAATGATTTTATGCTCCCCATATGGTTAATATAAGCCACCACCGTAGTATTATCAATCCGTAACCGCACATGCAAGTGCTGCATTTTAGATGCATATGCTTTTAAAATCATAATAGGCGCTCAACATTTCTAAATTGATGCCCAGTGTGTGTGGTAATGATGACTCTGGTTTAGTCCATCTGGCACCTGTGCTGGATATGGAGTTAGTTGCCCCCCCCCCAGGCTTGAGCACTGGCATCTGATTAATAACTAAAGTAGGGTTAATGATGATGATAGGGCTGAAACTGTGCCACACATTCTCTGCCCCCCTCCCACTGTAGCTCTGATATAGCTCCAGTGGTTTATTTCATGATTCGATCATAGTGACCCGAATATCGTTTTAGTGCATGTACCTTTGTTCTTTGTAGATTTTGATAGTGCAAAGGTCCGATTTGTCCATGGTAGTACATGGCTTCAACCTAGATTTATCTGGAGTAGGACGAACCCCAGCGTTTCAAGGAGCTGTTTTGTAGCTAATACTGCTGCCACAGCCAATTCCTTCGTTTCCCTACTATGAGAATATCATCCAGATATGCTATGACAATATGCTTTTGTTTCCTTAGTATTCCCATGGCTACTTTTAATATTTTGGTGAATTGTCTAGGGGCTGAAGTTAGACCATTGGGCAATCTCTATACTGCCACAGCTGCCCCAACCAGCTAAATTTTAGGTATCTGCAATGATCCTTGTGTATGGGTATTAGATAGTAAGCATCTTTAATATCAATGCTTGCCATAAATTATCCTTTGGAGATCAGTTGTCTGACAGTAACAAACGTCTCCATCTTGAAATGTATATACTCAACAAACTTATTTAGTGATGTTAAGTCAATGATGATGCGACTTCCACCATCTTTTTTGGTTTTAGTGACTATATTCGATACAAATTCGAAAGGTTCATGTTTGGTCTTTTTGATGACCCCCTTTGTGATAAGCATCACCAGTTCTGCTTGTCCCTCCCGCTTTTCTTCCTCGGAGGGAGTAAGTTCCCTTAGGGGCCAATGTTGAACTGGCGGTAATATCTCTGATATAACTGAATTTTGTATCCACTAATGTTGTTGAGTATATACTTGTTACTCGTGACATTACCCCATGCTTCTTTAAACAAGTGTATTCGCCCCCTGTTAGTAGAGCACCCTTGTTCTCTATATGCTGGCAGGAACCAGACCCACCTACCTCCATGGTTATGGGTATTCTTCTGTTTCCTCCCGGTCCAACGAGTCTTACACGTCGTATGACGTGGTGGGGGTGGCGCGTTTTCCCTGGGGCCTGCTCTGGGCCCTGGCCTGAAAGGCTTACAGGATTGGCATGCAGGCCCCGAGCTTTCACCAGTACCATAAGGTATACCCAGCTGGTGGATGCATTAGAGGTACTGCTGACTGGTTTACGTGTGGTGCTCATTCCAGACACTGCCGCCTTACCCCGATATTTTTGACACGTCGTCCAGTTTTTTGAAAAACTTTGTTTGAAGAAGGGTTTCGGCCCGAAACGTTGCCTATTTCCTTCGCTCCATAGATGCTGCTGCACCCGCTGAGTTTCTCCAGCTTTTTTGTGTACCTTTTTAAAAACTTGGCTTGATCACGGATCCTTCTGTCTGGCTAAGTTGTTGTGTCGGCGTTCTCACAGTCTTGTGAATTTTGGTTGAAGGCAGGTTTTATAACTTCCTGAGAAGTTGCGGGGCACTGCGAACAGTAGGGTCAGGTGTTTTGCCATACTACCCTGACCTCTGGAAGAGCATGTGAATGATAGCCGACATAGGCATATCAAATTTTAAATATTGGGTTTTTTTGAGAGCGATGCTCAATGTATCCCCCAATAATGGTGGGCACTTTGAGTAATGCAATTTAGGGGAGGCGTGATGAATCCAACACCTCATGACTACCTGTCTTGGAGAGGTTCTTTGAAAAGAACAGGTAGTAAGCTGGTCTGTCAGTCGAGACTGAAATTTATCTCGCTAGTGGTGAAGCCACATAGCGGCCACACCCAGCAGCTGTTCCTGATCCTGTACCTCAAGCATACTCCCGATGTTGTTCAGCCAGTGACCCCTCTTCTTGACCAGCCCAGCTCTGGTCCCATCAATCCCTCGACAAGGGAGATGGCCAGTGCAATAGCACTGGAGTGGGAGTGTTAGCTCCCTTGGCAGTTTTTCTGGAGTTTTTAGCTCCATGACCTCCTCTGGCTTGGGGAAACAGACATTCTTGTTTTTTGTTTGAAGTGCTGATCCCATCTTCCGTGTCTGTCTCCAGCCTGAGGTTTGGTCCTTACCTTGTTGTTAGAGGCTGTCTGCCGTTTTCGGGCGGCATTTCAGCGGTTCTCGGGCGGCGAGTCTCCTTGTCGGGAGTCTGCAGGGGTGCCGGCCGGTTTTTAAATTTCCCTCCGGTCCGCTGCTGTTAGTCAGACAGCTGTTTAGCGGACCGGGCATCAGCGCAGCACCCGTGTCTGTGGACCGCAGCGTGTGCGGTCCCGTTGCCGCCTCTCCCCCCTCCACTGTCGGCTCCTTCGCTGGAGTCGAACGGGGGCCGCTTCCCTCTGCTGCTTTGCTCCCCCTGGAGCAAAAAACACAAGGAAAAGACCGATGAAGGTAAGTACTTACCTAACGTTCCTTTCTTTCAGGCTAGTAGCGGGAGCGCCCGACTCCCGCTTGGCCGCTGTTGCACTGCTGGCGTTAATGCCGCGCCTGCGCACTGAGCGGGTTCTTCACGGAATCACTCACGTGACTCCGAAGTAAAATTATCCGTTTACTTAGCCTCCACAACTGTCATATGTTGAAAGAATGGAGCGGCTGGGCTTGTATACACTGGAATTTAGAAGGATGAGAGGGTATCTTATTAAAATATATAAGATTACTAGACTGAGTGGGACCCATTGGATCCCAGCTTCACGCGGGAGGGCCGGTCCCCCAACACAATATTCCACCTCTCCACCGATTCCAATATTGCCGGCCAGTGTGTGGGGTGGAGGGGGGCTTTCTGGAGTGCTAGCATGGGTGTTGTGGGTCAAATGGACTGGTTTCCAGAGGGTAAGAATAGATATTGTGGGCTGAATGGATTCTTGGCCTGGCAGCTAAGTCACTCAGGCCTGGCAGCTCAGTAACTCAAGCCTTGCAGACTGGCAGCTCAGAAACTGTGAGAAATTCTGCCCAAAAACAGGTGAGAGACTGTGAGAGAGAAGGGGGAGAGGGTAGAATTTGGTGGCCTTGCACCCTGCTTGATATGGCATGAAATTGCACTTGAATTTGGTGGCCTTGCACCCTGCTTGAAGTGGCACTAAACTGCACTTGAACTTGGTGGTTTTGCACCCTGCTTGAAGTGGCACTAAACTGCACTTGAATTTGGTGGCCTTGCACCCTGCTTGAAGTGGCATGAAACTGCACTTGAATTTGGTGGTAGACAAAAGTGCTGGAGAAACTCAGCGGGTGCAGCAGCATCTATGGAGCGAAGGAAATAGAAAATCCTTCTTCAGACTGATGTGGGGAGATGGGGGGAGAAGAAAGGAGAAAGGAGAGGAAGAATCCGAGGGCTGAGGGACAGCTGAGAAGGGGAGGAAACAGCAAGGGCTACTGGAAATTGGAGGTCAATGTTTATGCTGCTAGGGTGCAAACCGCCCAAGCGGAATATGAGGTGCTGTTCCTCCAATTTCCGGTGGTGCTCACTCTGGCCATGGAGGAGGCCCAGGACAGAGAGGTCGGATTGGGAATGGGAGGGGGAGTTGAAGTGCTGAGCCACAGGGAGATCAGGTTGGTTATTGCGAACTGAGCGGAGGTGTTGGGCGAAACGATCGCCAAGCCTACACTTGGTCTCACCGATGTAGATCAGCTGACATCTAGAGCAGCGGATGCAACAGATGAGGTTGGAGGAGATGCAGATGAACCTCTGTCGCACCTGGAACGACTGCTTGGGTCCTTGATTGGAGTCGAGGGGGGAGGTAAAGCGACAAGTGTAGCATCTCTTGCGGTTGCAAGGGAAAGTGCCAGGGGAGGGGGTGGTACGGGAGGGAAGGGAAGAATTGACCAGGGAGTTGCGGAGGGAGCAGTCTTTGCGGAAAGCAGACATGGGGGGAGATGGGAAGATGTGGCGAGTGGTGGGGTCACGTCGGAGGAGGCTAACAATCTGCTTGAAGTGGCACTAAGCTGCACTTGAATTTGGTGGCCCTGCACCCTACTTGAAGTGGTAAGATACTGCACATGAATTTGGTGGCCTTGCACCCTGCTTGAAGTTGCATTAAACCACTTGAATTTGGTGGTCTTGCACCCTGCTTGAAATGGCAGGAAACTGCTCTTGAATTTGGTGGCCCGGCACCCTGCATGAAATGGTATGAAAATGCATGTGAATTTGGTGGCCTTGCACCCTCCTTGAAATGGCAGGATACTGCACATGAATTTGGTGGTCTTGCACCCTGCTTGAAATGGTATGAAACTGCACTTGAATTTGGCAGCCCTGCACCTTGCTTGAATTGTACCCAGTGTGTGTAAGGTGATGTTAATGTGCGGGGATTGCTGGCCTGCACGGACTCGGTGGGCCGAAGGGTCTATTTCTGCGCTGTATCTCTAAACTGAACTAAACCTTCCCGATCCGAAAAGTCGCCTGGCCTTTTCCACCAAAGACACTGCCTGACCCGCTGAATTACTCCAGCACTCTGTGTCTATCTTTGGTATAATCCAATATCTGCAGTTCCTTTGTGCTGCAGATACGCCCCAATGTTGCTTGTTGTTTAGAGGAACACTGTCTTCCACATTACCCCACCACAGATATATTTTGGACTAAAAGTAGACCTTCTTCCCTCTACAAAACAGGAAATGTAATTAAAAGAGAGAACTGAACTTTGCATTCAGCCCTTCGAGCCTGCACCGGCATTCTACCGGCACCTGCATCTAGCATGTCCAACCCCTTAAGAATTTTGTAAGTTTGTAAGTTTGGCTTTGTAGTGTGCAAAGAAATTGGATTGGATCAATTACAAATATCCCTCACCATCCCATTGGGAATGCCTTTGTTTTGTCCAGACCACACTCTTTCACTTCCAAATTACCAGCGATAAACGTGACTGCATTCTAATATTTGCATTTGTTTTTGAGAGTTTGCCTGCTGAACCCGAACACAATAGACAATAGGTGCAGGAGTGGGCCATTCGAGCCAGCATCGCCATTCAATGTCATCGTGGCTGATCATCCCCAATCAGTACCTCGTTCCTGCCTTCTCCCCATATCCCCTGACCACTCATGGCGGGATTGTCATATGAGGAAATATTGAAAAGACTAGGCTTGTATTCACTGGAGTTTAGAAGGATGAGGAGGGGGATCTTATAGAAACATATAAAATTATAAAAGGACTGGACAAGCTAGATGCAGGAAAAATGTTCCCAATGTTGGGCGAGTCCAGAACCAGGGGTCACAGTCTTAGAATAAAGGGGAGGCCATTTCAGACTGAGGTGAGAAAAAGCTTTTTCACTCAGCGAGTTGTGAATTTGTGGAATTCCCTGCCACGGAGGGCAGTGGAGGCCAAGTCACTGGATGGATTTAAGAGAGAGTTTTAAACCCGTCTCACGGTGCGAGTCCACCCACGAGTGATCCCAAGTTTAAAACAAATCAAACTCGTGGTAATCACGTAGAATTAACGTAGCGGGAATGTCGCAGCTCGTAACGCTAATGGCAGGTACTCGGGAAACTTGTTAACTCGTGAAAATCTTTCAACATGATGAAAGATTTCCACGAGTCAAATTTACTCTTGAAGTAAAAACATTTAAACTCGTTGTGTGAATGTTGTAGCCCATGAGTTTATCGTAGTGACTCGTGAGTCTACCGTGGGCTTAGCGGGACAGGCAGCATCTCTGGAGCGAAAGAATGGGTGGCGGGATGACGTTTCAAAATTTCTGCTGCGTCTTTGTGTTACACCAGCACTGTGTGTGCACTTTCTGTCAACCAGCATCTGCCCTTTCTTGTGTATGACATTATCTGTATCCGTGGCAGAGAGAGCTCTTAAAGGTAGCGCAGTCAGGAGAAATGGGGACAAAGGACATTTAGTGGCACATACACCAATTTTGTGCAGTGAAATTTGCGAAGGCAGGAACGGGGTACTGATTGGGGATGATTAGCCATGATAGAAACATAGAAACATAGAAAATAGGTGCAGGAGTAGGCAATTCGGCCCTTCGAGCCTGCACCGCCACTCGATATGATCATGGCTGATCATCCAACTCAGTATCCCATCCCTGCCTTCTCTCCATACCCCCTGATCCCTTTAGCCACAAGGGCCACATCTAACTCCCTCTTAAATATAGCCAATGAACTGGCCTCAACTACCTTCTGTGGCAGAGGATTCCACAGATTCGCCTCTCTCTGTGTAAAAAATGATTTTCTCATCTCGGTCCTAAAAGACTTCCCTCTTATCCTTAAACTGTGACCCCTAGTTCTGAACTTCCCCAACATCGGGAATAATCTTCCTGCATCTAGCCTGTCCAACCCCTTAAGAATTTTGTAAGTTTCTATAAGATCCCCCCTCAATATTCTGAATTCCAGCGTGTACAAGCCGAGTCTGTCCAGTCTTTCTTCATATGAAAGTCCTGCCATCCCAGGAATCAGTCTGGTGAACCTTCTCTGTACTCCCTCTATGGCAAGAATGTCTTTCCTCGGATTAGGAGACCAAAACTGTACGCAATACTCCAGGTGTGGTCTCACCAAGACCCTGTACAACTGCAGTAGAACCTCCCTGCTCTTATACTCAAATCCTTTTGCTATGAATGCTAACATACCATTTGCTTTCTTCACTGCCTGCTGCAACTGCATTCCTACTTTCAATGACTGGTGTACCATGACACCCAGGTCTCGTTGCATCTCCCCTTTTCCTAATCGGTCACCATTCAGATAATAGTCTACTTTCATGTTTTTGCCACCAAAGTGGATAACCTCACATTTATCCACATTATACTGCATCTGCCATGCATTTGCCCATTCACCCTGCCTATCCATGTCACCTTGCAGCCTCCTAGCATCCTCCTCACAGCTAACACTGCCCCCCAGCTTCGTGTCATCCGCAAATGTGGAGATGTTATATTCAATTCCCTCGTCCAAATCATTAATATATATTGTAAATAGCTGTGGTCCCAGTACTGAGCCTTGCGGTACCCCAATAGTCACTGCGTGCCATTGTGAAAAGGACCCGTTTACTCCTACTCTTTGCTTCCTGCCTGCCAGCCAGTTCCCTATCTAGGTCAATACTGAACCCCCATTAATACATTGATGGTGCTGCTGTGGAGAGGGTCAGCAGATGACCTGACCTCAACAACCAACACCACAGCAGTCGTTAAAAGAGCTCAGCAGCGGCTCCGCCCCCTCCGGAGACTCAGAAAAGCAGGTCTCCCCACTGTTCACCTTACAGCCTTCTACAGGGGTACCAATGAAAGCATACTGACCTACGGCATCACTTCTTGGTTTGGGAGCTGCAAGGCCTATGAACAAAGACAGCTAAACAGGATAGTGAAGACAGCCAGTAGGATCATTGGTGCCTCTTCCCCCTCCTATTCCTGTTGGAGATCTACCAGAAGCGCTGCATCCGCAGAGCCATCTCCATTATTAAGGACCCTTACCACCCCTCCCACTACATCTTCATCCCTCCTGCCATCTGGGAAGAGGTACAGGAGTATCAGCTGTACAACCAGCAGGATGCTAAACAGCTTCTTCCCACAAGCAATACAAATGGTTAACAGACTGTGTCCCCTCCCTGTGCACATACACCTCCACATCTAACCCTCCCCCAACACCTTGACAGCTAGTAACCTTTCAGGGTGAAGCCACCGAACAGCACTTTAAATTGTTCCTATGTTCGGGATCGATTGTTCTGTTTGAATGTCTGTTTTAGTTCTATTTTAGTTCTATTTTAGAGATGATAATTTTTAACTTGTAAGTATTTATTTCTGTTTTTATTAATTGCACTGATGGCAACACTGATGAGAAACAGTTTTTCGTTTCTTCTGTGTATGCAAGTACTCAGTGAAATGGCAATGAAATGAATACTGAATACTGTACTACTGGGGGAGCAGGGAGATAGATGGAGAAGAGGGGGGTCGGGACGGGAGAGGGGTCATGGAGGGATGGAGGCAGTGACTGGGGGTAAGGGAAAGGAGAGGGAGGGAGAGGTGAAGGAGGGAGTGGGGAGGAGAGGGGAAAGAAGAGGGAGGGTTAAGAGGAGGGGATGGAATGCTGAGGAATAAGGGGAAATGAGCCGCTCTTGCATAGTTGAGGGCTATGGGTGAGTGGTGGAATATTGAGTTGGGGGAACGGTTGCGTTGAGGGAATGGATAAGTGTTGGAATATTGCGTTGGGAGAATGGGGCCCAACGGGTCTAGTATCTATCTATTATATATTAAAACTGTGTGGCTGCCGTCTGGCGTCCGGCTGCCTTTCTGCCTTTTGATTCGCTGCTCCTTTCTATCAGCTTCCAACACACTTCAAAACAAAGTTGCAAGACAGGAACACTCTGCACTTTTCACCTCAATGGGATATCACGGCAAGTGCTTCAACAGGAGGGGGAGGGCCAATTGGTATTGCAATTGGAACTGCTGCAGCAGGCAGGGTATGTGCAATTGGAGTTTTTTTTCAATCCACTGCTGAGGGAGGCAGGGGAGTGCTGGAATCTTACATTTGGGAACTGGTTCAGTTCCGTTGGAGGAGACGGGTGCATGGTGGAATATTGGGTTGGGGGATCACACCATTGGGGGAGCAGACCCAACGGGTCTGCACTTGGTCTAGTATATTACTAAAGCTCTCATCTTGTTTGTTTCTATGCGTGCGTGTCTGTGTAATTGTGATCACGTAGCTACGCCAAAACAGTACAGAATAGCGCTAAAAGGGTTTGCACCACCTTACTTACAATTGTCCTGAGGTGGTTTGTATCAAGTTTCGTTACGATTGATGTTATATTTCATAAGTTATTTCACTTTTTTGTAATTAATAAAATCAAAATTTGAGAAAAATGTCTTCCCAGCTACAATGTTGCAATCCCAGGACACTCAGTCCTGCAAGCACTAGCAAGTGCAATGGCAAGCTACAATATTGCAATCCCTTTTTTTAATGTTCCTGGCAGCAAGTATATTCCTGGCAGTAAAGATGTTTTTAAAGTGCAATTGTATTTGTTTCAGTCACAGTACACCGAGTTCTGTCAGCTAGCAATTGCAATTGCATTGTTTTTAAATTTTTAAATGAGGGAGGGTAAATAAAGCGAAATAAACAGCCCCTGCTCAGTTGGAGGTAATGGGTCAGTGAATATTGCGTTGGGAGAATGGGTTGCATGGGGGGACCAGGCCTCCCATCTGACAGGGACCATACGGGTCCCACTTGGTCTATTATCTATACTATTACTAAAGGTCTCATCTTGACCACTTCCTGTCTATGTCTTAAATAAATTTTAGGAAAAACGCTACCCTATATCGCTATGATTCTTTCGCCATCTTACTCACCGTCCTCCTCCGCTCCAACCCCCCAAGGTTTTTTCAGATCGGTGAAATAATAAAAACGTTATGAATGTTTAAAAAATCGTGAGATCAGCAGATTGTTCTTGTCGCCTGTCAGTCACCATGATGAAGGTAACGCCCCTTCCGGGAGGCCAGGAGAATAAAGCCCCAGAGGCCGGACGTGTGTCAGTCACCCCGGAAGATCGTAAGTGAGAGGTGAGTCCAGAACTGTGAATCTGTTAATGCATACGTGACCAGGAGCTAAGTGTCGAAACATGGCATAACTAAATTGCGGAACAATAGAAACTTGCAAGGCTCACCTCAGGCTCCGTTAGACCACGAGAGGTAATATCTGGACACACGACAGGGAACTGATACGAGAATAGGGAAGTGACACAAGAACATAGATGTACAGAATATAGGTAGGTTCACATATGGCCATGTTGGGATCTCAGCTGCCAATCAACAGTGTTCCATCCAGTGCAATGAGAGATTTCTTACATTGGTGTGAGGAGAGGGGACGGAGCGGGTCAGGGGAGGAGGAGAGGGGAGAGAAGAGGGAGGGTGAAGAGGAGGAGGAGAGAGTGTTGGGGGATGAGGGGATATGAGCCGCGTCTGTACAGTTGGGGGCTATGGGTGAGTGGTGGAATATTGCGTTGGGGGAACGGGGCCCAACGGGTCCCACTTAGTTGTTTTATATCTCTCTACATCACCGTCTATTTCTCTCATTTCCCTTTCCCCTGAATCTCAGTCTGAAGAAGGGTCTCGACCCAAACCATCAGCTATTGCTTCGCTCCAGAGATGCTGCCAGTCCCGCTGAGTGCATAGACGGCACTGGACCTTGGAGAGGAGGGAGAGGGAGGTGGGAAGGGAGCGGATGGGGTAAAGGGAGACGTTGGTGAAGTGGGAATGGGGAAAGGGAAGGAGAGAGGGGGAGGAGAACAAATACTCATTGATATTTTATTTAATGGCACAACAAACTGAATAAATGAGTTCAAACTTCAAAGTACAGGATAAAATCTTAACTGAACACATAACTTCATAAATTAATTCATATTTCTACAAATATGATATTTGTATTATATTAAAACATGGCAATACAGCATAAAAATTGCACTATGCAATATTTCTGCACACACGAACTATTAAAAATTAGAGGGATCATTGGTCTCGACATGAGGGGGCTGAGCCCCCTCCTCTACTCCCTCTTCACCTATGACTACACACCTGTACATGGTACTAACACCATCATCAAGTATGCAGATGATACAACGGTGATTGGCCTCACCAGCAACAACGATGAGTTGGCCTACAGGGAGGAGTCCAGCACTTAGCAGCATGGTGTGCTGACAACAACCTGGCCCTTAACTCCAAGAAGACCTAGGAGCTCATTGTAGACTTCAGGAAGTCCAGAGGCGGCACGCACACCCCCATCCACATTAACGGGACGGAGGTGGAACGTGTTTTCTAGCTTCAGGTTCCTGGGAGTCAACATCTCCGATGACCTCTCTTGGACCCACAATACCTCTACTCTGATCAAGAAGGCTCATCAGCGTCTCTTCATCCTGAGGAGACTGAAGAAGGTCCATCTGTCTCCTCAGATCCTGGTGAACTTCTACCGCTGCACCATCGAGAGCATCCTTACCAACTGCATCACAGTATGGTATGGCAACTGCGCTGTCTCCGACCGGAAGGCATTGCAGAGGGTGGTGAAAATTGCCCAACGCATCACCGGTTCCTCGCTCCCCTCCATTGAGTCTGTCCAAAGCAAGCGTTGTCTGCGGAGGGCGCTCAGCATCGCCAAGGACTGCTCTCACTCCAACCATGGACTGTTTACCCTCCTACCATCCGGGAGGCGCTACAGGTCTCTCCGTTGCTGAACCAGCAGGTTGAGGAACAGCTTCTTCCTGGCGGCTGTCACTCTACTCAACAACGTACCTCGGTGACTTCCAATCACCACCCCCCCCCCCCCCCCGGACACTTATTATTATTTATTCAAATCATGTGCTATGTCGCTCTTCCAGGGAGATGCTAAATGCATTTCGTTGTCTCTGTACTATACACTGACAATGACAATTAAAATTAAATCTGAATCTGAATCTGAATCTGAATCTGAAACGCCACCATTCCTATCTGGGACATATAACATGGAAACATAGAAAATAGGTGCAGGAGTAGGCCATTCGGCCCTTCGAGCCTGCACCGCCATTCAATATGATCATGGCTGATCATCCAACTCAGTATCCTGTACCTGCCTTCTCTCCATACACCCTGACCCCTTTAGCCACAAGGGCCACATCTAACTCCCTCTTAAATATAGCCAATAAAGTGGCCTCAACTACCTTCTGTGGCAGAGAATTCCAGAGATTCACCACTCTCTGTGTGAAAAATGTTTTTCTCATCTCAGTCCTGAAAGATTTCCCCCTTATCCTTAAACTGTGACCCCTTGTTCTGGACTTCCCCAACATTGGGAACAATCTTCCTGCATCTAGCCTGTCCAACCCCTTAAGAATTTTGGAAGTTTCTATAAGATCCCCCCTCAATCTACTAAATTCTAGCGAAATAACAATAAAACACTCTGGACTTGACAATAACTAATTCCATATTCAGTAACAAACTCTCTACATGTGAACGAACACACAGCTAAATGTTTAACCAAGAATTCCAATCCCACTTGAGAATCTAAAATGCCTTTCCACAGTTAAACTAGAGGACAACAAAACAGTTATATTTCCTTGTGTTCAAGAAGGAACTGCAGATGCCGGAAGATCGAAGGTACACAAAATTGCTGGAGAAACTCAGCAGGTGCAGCAGCATCTATGGAGCGAAGGAAATAGGCAACGTTTCGGGCCGAAACCCTTCTTCAGACTGATGGGGTGGGGGGCGAGGAGGAAGGAAAAGGGGAGGGGGAGGAGCCCGAGGGCGGGCGGATGGGAGGGTGGGAGGAGACAGCAAGAGGGAGAAGGAAGGGGAGGAGACAGCAAGGGCTAGCAAATCTGGGAGAATTCAATGTTAATGCCATCCGGACGCAAGGTCCCCAGGCGAATATGAGGTGCTGTTCCTCCAATTTTCGCTGTTGCTCACTCTGGCAATGGAGGAGACCCAGGACAGAGAGGTCGGATTGGGAATGGGAGGGGGAGTTGAAGTGCTGAGCCACTGGGAGGTCAGGTTGGTTATTGCGGACTGAGCGGAGGTGTTCGGCAAAACGATCGCCCAACCTACGCTTAGTCTCCCCGATGTAAATCAGCTGACACCTAGAGCAGCAAGGTACAAGATACAAGATACATTTAATTGTCATTTGGACCCCTTGAGGTCCAAACGAAATGCCGTTTCTGCAGCCATACATTACAAACAAATAGACCCAAGACACAACAACACAACATAATTTACATAAACATCCATTACATCATTGTGATGGAAGGCCAAAAACACTTATCTCTCCACTGCACTCTCCCCCCCCACGATGTCAGAGTCAAAGTCAAAGCCCCCGGCTGGCGATGGCGATTGTCCCGCGGCCATTAAAGCCACGCCGGGTGATGCGAGGTCGCACACTGGGTCTTGCTGTTAGAGCCCCCGGCGTGCGCTCGCAGAGTCCCGAGGCCATTCCAAGCCTCGCGGGGTGGTGCTGTAAAGGCCCCGCTCCAGGAGCTCTTCAACCCCGCAACTCGGGCGGGGGAAGTCGCCGTTGCGAGAGCCCTGAAAAGCGGTCTCCCTCCAGGGCCCCCGCGGGCTCCCGGTGCCACCGTCCACAGACCTGCCGTTGGAGCCTCCGACTCTCCGGTAGCAGCAGCAGCAGCAGCAGCAGCAGCAGCAGCAGCAGCATCAGCGCTCCTCCACCGCTCCACCCGCTCCGGACTCGGCCAGCCCCGCGACGGCGACGGTGAGTCGTAGCACCAGAGTCCCCTGGCTTCTTCCTGTTGGAGGCCGCTCCTCGTTGCGGCCCCAACGACAACGGAAACCCGACGAAAAAGGTCGGGTCTCCAGTGCAGGGAGAGATTTTAAAAAGTTCCCCCCCCCTCCCACCCCACCCCCACCCCCCCACACACACACCCCAACAAAAAATAACAAAAACTACATTAAAACACAGACAAAAAATAATAAACCGCGGACAGACTGCAGAGGCCGCTGCTGACGAGAGTCGCGCCGCCCACCGGATGCAGATGCAGTAGATGAGGTTGGAGGAGATGCAGGTGAACCTTTGTCGCACCTGGAATGATTGCTTGGGTCCTTGAGTGGAGTCGAGGGGAGAGGTGAAGGGACAGGTGTTGCATTTCTTGCGGTTGCAACGGAAAGTTCCCGGGGCGGGGGAGGGAAGGGAAGAATTGACAAGGGAGTTGCGGAGGGAGCGGTCTTTGCGCAAGGCAGACATGGGGGGAGATGGAAAGATGTGGCGAGTGGTGGGGTCACGTGGGCTCTCCTTACCCAGAGAGGCACTGAGAATGAGACCAGCTACCAGGACCATGAGGTAATTCATCTTTGGATTTGAACAGCTAAGCTTCGAGGGCAAGAGAGAGAACTGGAAAAATTTTGAAACAGAAGTCTTCAAATTCCCTGAAATTTGTAGAAGGATCCCAACTGGAAACGTCACCAGTCCGTGTTCTCCAGAGATGCTGCCCGACTCGCCGAGTTACGCCAGCACTCTGAGCCTTTATTGAAAATCCCTTGTGATTTTGACTGTGGGATGGTCTTACAGAGGTAGGGGGAGGAGGCAAGGAAAAGATCGAATTTGTGATGACTTCAAGAAAACATGAATTACTGGAAGAGATGACAATGTAACGGTAATTACTAGAGCCATGATTTGCCATAAATGACATGTGCCTTTTCATGCCTTTTTTGATGATTTCAACAAGATGATGCATTTTTCACAATCAAGTGCCTAAATAGTAAGATTAAATGAGAACTTAGCAGTTTGAAGTTTGATTGTTATTTTATGACGAGTAACATTGAGGGAAAATGTGAAGAACCCCGCCAGGACGCAGGCGTGTCATTCTTCAAAGCAGCGGTGTGAAATCGCAGATAACTGTAATTACTAAACATAGTAAGATTAGAGAAGAGATACCAGTTGAGTATATGATCAAGGGTGGGAGCGGAGGGCACATATGCCCTCAACGTTACTCCTCATAAAATAACGATCAAACTTCAAACTGGTAAGTTCTCGTTTAATCTTACTATTTTACTTCGGAGTCACGTGAGTGACTACACGAAGATTTTAAAGCTCTGTGATTTCATGCCGTGGAAACGAGTCCATGCATCATATCTGCCTTGATTATGGGGAGAATAGTGTTAACATCATTAGATATCAATACGATATTGAAACAACGAAAAATTTATCAACACCAAATCATAGCCCCTATTTATGGGGTAAAATCATATTACAGAACTTTAAAGTGTTTCTGCAAATGTTCCAGGTTCAATGACTGGTTTATTATAAAATCATTGGAAAGTTCTCTCCGTTGACCATCCTGCTGTCTTGAGGATTTGGTCCATTGGAACATCCAACTGCATTGCTGCTGATGTAGCTGCAGCCCTGGTGGAGTGAGATTTTAAAATGTTAGTGCTACTCCAGCCTTTATTAGGACCTGTTTTAGCCATCTTGGGATGGTCTGGACTGTCATTTTTTTGTGTGGCTGTTTGTAGCTGATTAACAGTGCCATTTCCTTGCCTCTGATGAACCTTGTATATTCCATATATAATAGTAAGTGAGTTACTATACAGAGACGATCATCCGTCGGGTAGGCCCTGAAATCTATTTTTAGCCCCGCTGACCCCTGTCTGTTCTGTTTGACTAATTCATGGATATGAAAAGTCAAATTCCCAGATGAAATACTCAAGTTGTCCAGCCTTAGTTTTTGTAGTGACTGGACCCTTTGTGCCGTGACCAAGGCCATCAGCATGACCGTTTTCATTGTTAGTTTCTGTAGGGACAGAGCTGTAGGTGGAGACCAGTTTCTTAACATGGTCAGTACAATGCTCACATCCCAAATTTGGGTGTACCTGGTTCTTGGGGGATTAGTATTGAAAATGCCCCTCATGAGTTTGGTTACCAGGGGGTGTGTCCCTACAGAATGCCACTCTGTTCCTTGCCACAGGTATGTTGACAGAGCACTTCTGGCGCAGTTGATGGTGCTATAGCTGAGCCCCTCATCGTAATGGAGGCTAGCCAGAAATTCCAGAACAGACGGGATGTTAATTGATCTGTGGTTCAGGTTATTGTTGTGACAGTACATCCCCCATTGCTTGATGTACACCAAGTACTGTTTTTTGGTGGACTGTCTGTGGGCCGATGCAATGATATCCATTGTTCGGTCCGTCAGTCCCAGGTGTTGTAGAGGTGCTTTCAAACTCTACAAATTAATAGGTTTGTATAATTATGACATGGGTGACTTTCCTTTGTTACTGGATGGACCAGTAAATTAGGTCTATGATGGATGGTGATGCATGGTTCTAATACCATGTCTAGTATCACTGGGAACCATGGTTGAGCAGGCCAATCGGGTACTATCAAAATACCAGACGCAGAGTCTTGCTGTATTTTCCTTAATACCCGACTGATGAGGCAGAAAGGAGGGAATGCATAAATAAACAATTTCCCCCAATGCAGCAAAAATGCATCTGTTGCCGCTGCCCTAGGGTCTGGTTCCCATGAAACATAATTTGATAACAGGTGATTGAGCCTGGATACGAAAAGATCGATATCTGGTGTTCCATACCGTGCTGTAATTTCAGCAAATACATTTTTATCCAACATCCATTCAGTGTTTTCATTGAATTTGCATGACCTGGTGTCTGCCACTAAATTTAGTTTACCTGGTAAGTAGGTAGCTGATATCCAAATATCTCTCTGGATACACCATTGCCAAATTGTGTTGGCCAGATTGTCACATGATGTCGATTTGTTTCCACCCATATGGTTGATATATGCTACCATGGTGGTGTTGTCAATTTGTAGTCTAACATGCTGGTGATTTAACCCAGAACAATATGACTTAAGGCCATGGAATGCACTTAACATTTCCAGGTAGTTTATGCCCAGTGTTTGTAATAATGATGCCTCCTGTGCATTCCATCTCCCTCCACAGCTGGAGATGGAATTGGTAGCACCCCAACCAAGTGCACTGGCATCAGTTTGTAGTGCCATAGACAGATTGCTGATAATTATTGGATTGGAACAATACCTGATATCATGTTCCCACCATTTTAGTTCCATTATGGCCTCTGTTGGTAGCTTCATTGGTCTGTCAAAATGGCCACCATTAATTTTGAGTGCTCTTATTTTTGCTCTCAGTAAATTTCGATAGTGTAAAGGTCCGAATTGTGTGGCTGGAAATGCAGCCACTATCTTCCCAATTATTCTAGCTACCAGTCTAATGGATGGTTTGGTGATGTCACTGATTTCGCTACAAGCCTCTATTAAGGCTGTAACCTTTACTTTCGGCAAAGTCACTGACATGAGAACTGAGTTAATGGTGAACCCCAGATAATCCATTTTTGTTGAAGGCGTTAATTTAGACTTAACTGGATGGATGATAAACCCCAGTTCTTCAAACAATTGTTTTGTGACTGTTACTGCTTGTTTAGCCAATTCCAAAGTTTTGCCCACAATAAGTATGTCATCTAGATATGCTATTACCATGTGTTTTTGTTTCTGCAGTAACGCTAGGGCTGGTTTCAAAATTTTTGTGAACAGCCTGGGGGCTGATGTTAGCCCATTAGGTAGTGCCCTGTATTTCCAAAGCTGACCCATCCAGTTGAATGTTAAATAACATCTGTGGTCACCTCTTATGGGTACTGTATAGTAAGCATCTTTTAAATCGATGCTTGCCATGTAGTAGCCTTCGGAAATCAATTGCTTAGCAGTAACAAAGGTTTCCATCTTGAAATGAATATATTGTACAAAGGTATTCAAAGTAGTCAAATCGATGATGATGCGGCAACCACCATCTTTCTTGTTTTTTATAAAGATGTTGGACACAAATTCCTGTGATTCGTGTTGGCTTTTCTCAATTACTCCTGTTTTATAAAGCCGCTGTAATTCAGCATGTGCTTTCGATTTTTCTATGCCTGTGAGCACGAACATTCGGTTCGGTACATGCTGAACTGGAGGGTTATGTTTTTGTATACATTCTATGGTATAACCCTGGATACTGCTTAGAATATAAGTGTCGGTAGTTAACTTATTCCATACATCCAAATAATATCCTAATCTCCCACCAACTTCCATGCTCCCTTTAATTCTTAAGGAACCAGACCCACCTACCTCCATGGTTCCCAGTGGTAGGTGTGTTACTTCTTCGGCATCCTCCGTGGACGTTGAGGCGCCGTTGTCTGGGTCTGTAGTTGGGTTGGTGTTGAGGGCTTGCGCATTTTCCAGGAAGGTCGGTCTGGGCCATGGCCTAAAAAAGACCGATGTTGGGTGTTCCTGGTTTTTGCGCTTTCTCCAGTTTGTCTTGGCCGACTGGTGGGTGCGTAGGGGTGATGTTTTTGGCCGTAGTAGCTTTTGGATGCTGATTTTATGAGCCCCAGGGTTTTCACCTCTTCGTCGTTCTTTGATAAATCCCCTCCAAATAGTAATATTGATGGTTTGGAGGTTCCAGGTTTGCAGAGGCCTGCAAATTTGGTGTCTAAAGCTGGTTGGATAGCACTTTTCCTAATATTGTTTAACTCGTATTGTGAGTTGCAGAGTAAAGCCAGTGCATCTTGGTAGTCTAGGGTCATGTTTTGCTCATTCAATGTGCGGGCAAAAGCCGTAATTCCTGCTGTTAGGACTTTTAGGGCTTTCTGTACGTCAGGACCAACAGGAACCCTCTCCCGATGGGGCCCCTACGGGCCCCGAGCTGCGCCCCGTCATCCGCAACCCAGGTTCCTCTGTAGTTGGGAGCGGGGCTGGCTTTGGGTTCTCCGAGCTTGCGGTGGGCTGGTGGTCGACGTCCAATTGGTCCTGACGTGCTCCGGTGACTGCACCTGTCCCTGGTTCTAATTGATGCCCCGACATGTGTCCAGATGCACTGGTTGACACTGGGAACATTTAGCGACTTGCAGTTCCCTGGTGGTAAGTGTTATGCTGTGGTGTCCGATAATGCCTGTCCCTGTAGTTGGTTAAAAGACATGTAGTTAATGCTTGCCACTATTTTCGGCTCCAGGTTTTGGCCAGTTTGGTCGGGTTGGATAAACTGGGACACCATATCCAACATGTTTTCTTTCACCCCAGGCATACTAGGGGTATGTTGATCACTCCCCTCTTCAGGGTCAGCCCAGAATTGGCCCTCCGTGCTCCCATCTGATGAGGGAGAAACACTGTGCAGCCCCACAAGAGATACTGCTGTGGTGATTACTAACTGCCCACTGTGGCTAGCCTCCATCTCCCGGAGCCTGCCACTTTGGAGTATTTCCTCCAGCAGCCACTCCAACTGGCTCTTATGCTCTCGGGCACTGGCCGCTCGCGGCTGCTGCTGATCCTGCAGCTGCTCCAACCGGCTCCAATGCTCATGGACACTGGCCACTCGCGGCTACTCCTGATCCTGCAGCCGCTCCAACCGGCTCCAATGCTCACGGACACTGGCCGTCGCGGCTGCTCAAAGTCAGTCCCATCGGACTCTGCCATTCTGTCTGTTTTTTGCTTTGCTTTCCCGCCCGGCCGAGGTGTGGATTTGGCCGGTGCGGGAGCGAAGTCGGGCACAGCTGTTCCCATTTCGGGAGATTGGCGTGCCGTCGGCTGCTGCTGGTGCTGGCTGCCCGCAACTCCGCGGTTCTCCCCCATTTTCGCAGCCTTCCTTCTCGTGGATCTGTCCATGCTTCCACCTGCAAGGTAAGTGGGAAATACGCAGAGCCTCCTTACCTGCTCTTCACGGCTTTTAAATTCTGCCGCTAAGGGGAACGTCGTTCCCCCTGCTGTGACTTGTTGCAATGCGTGTAGCGATATGACACGCATGCTTCCTGGTGGGGTTCTGCACGTAGTCACTCACGTGACTCCGAAGTAAAATCAGACATTTTTTGCCGTTTTGCTAAAAGATTGTGCTATTTTCTCTAGTTGTACTGTGATTACAATGACATAGAAACATAGAAAATAGGTGCAAGAGTAGGCCATTCGGACCTTCAAGCCTGCACCGCCATTCAATATGATCATGGCTGATCATCCAACTCAATATCCTGTACCTGCCTTCTCTCCATACCCCCTTATCCCTTTAGCCACAAGGGCCACATCTAACTCCCTCTTAAATATAGCCAATGAACTGGCCTCAACTACCCTCTGTGGCAGAGAATTCCAGAGTTTCACCACTCTCTGTGTGAAAAATGTTTTCCTCATCTTGGTCCTAAAAGATTTCCTCCTTATCCTTAAACTGTGATCCCTTGTTCTGGACTTCCCCAACATCGGGAACAATCTTCCTGCATCTAGCCTGTCCAACCCCTTAAGAATTTTGTAAGTTTCTATAAGATCCCCCCTCAATCTTCTAAATTCTAGCGAGTACAAACCGAGTCTATCCAGTCTTTCTTCATATGAAAGTCCTGACATCCCAGGAATCAGTCTGGTGAACCTTCTCTGTACTCCCTCTATGGCTAGAATGTATTTCCTCAGATTAGGAGACCAAAACTGTATGCAATACTCCAGGTGTGGTCTCACCAAGACCCTGTACAACTGCAGTAGAACCCCCCTGATCCTATACTCAAATCCTTTTGACGTTTTCTATCTAAATGACGTTTTCTATGTTAACACATTATTATTAATGTTAAAATTAACGTGTTAATTACAAGAACATTTCCATCACCAGGGCGAAACTGGGGACCACAATGTCGAACGTTTGTCCATTCGTGCCGCTGCCCGTTGCTTCAGTCTTCTCCAAAATCTATTTATTGCTTCCAATTTTGCAAACTTCCCACAAGCTTCCACTTCCCTTGAGAAACGTGGTGTAACATTAGCAAATAACTTGTAGGTTTTCACCAAAGTCACTGACGATATTCGTAAAGATCCTGGCGATGGAGGTAAAGACATACAAGGAAAATGTGAGAGAGTGATTTTTGCTACAAAGATCTTGAAGAAATACAAAACAATGGACAATAGACAATAGGTGCAGGAGTAGGTCATTTGGCCCTTCAAGCCAGCACTGCCATTCACTGTGATCACGGCTGATCATTCACAATCAATACCCCGTTCCTGCCTTCTCCCCATATCCCCTAACTCCGCAATCTTTAAGTGCCCTATCTAGCTCTCTCTTGAAAGCATCCAGAGAACCGGCCTCCACCGCTCTCTGAGGCAGAGAATTCCACAGACTCACCACCCTCTGTGAGAAAAAGTGTTTCCTCGTCTCCGTTCTAAATGGCTTACCCCTTATTCTCAAACTGTGTGGCCCCTGGTTCTGGACTTCCCCAACACCGGGAACATGTTTCCTGCCTGTAGCATGTCCAAACCCTTAATAATCTTTTATGTTTCAATATGATCCCCTCTCATCTTTCTAAACTCCAGAGTATACAAGCCCAGCTGCTCCATTCTCTCAGCATATGACAGTCCCACCATCCTGGGAAATAACCTTGTAATCCTACGCTGCACTCCCTCAATAGCAAGAATCTCCTTCCTCAAATTAGGGGACCACAACTGCACACAATACTCCAGGTATGGTCTCACTAGGGTCTTATCAACTGCAGAAGGACCTCTTTGCTCCTATTCGCGACTCCTCTTGTTATAAAGGCCAACATGCCTGGATCAGAAAAACGGCAGAAATCGGCAATATATATTTCAATGGTATATGGACACACTGATCTATTCTGTATTCATGCCTTCTATATTCTGTGGTGCTGAAGAAAAGAAATAATTTCATTGTCCTATCTGGGACACATGACAATAAGCTCCGTTGAATCTTGAATCTTGTGTCACTTTCCTATTCTCGTATCAGTTCCCAGTCCTGTGCCCAGATTTTCCCACTCTTGATCTATCAGAGACTATCTTGAGCCTCGCAAGTTTCTATAGTTCAGCAATTTAGTCATGCCATGTTTCAACATTTAGCTCCTGGTCACGAACGCATTAAATATTGTTCCCCCTTTTCCTCCTTCACGCTCCCTCCCTCCGTAAAATGGGATCCCATTGTGATGTCAATGTGGGGTGGAACACTGAGGAGTGGCAGACAGGTTTCTTTAAGTGTATTTATTGTTTTGTTTTAAACGTGAATAACTTGCAAAATATGGCATCAATCGGAACAAAATTATTTTTAACTCATCACAGAACAATGATGAATAAGGTGGTGCAAAAATTGTACCCAATTCATTTTATTTCAAGCATACAGCAGGCTAACAATTCATTTCATTTCAAGCACAGGGTAGCCTAACAATTCATTTCATTTCAGGCACAGTGCAGACTCACAATTCAGTTCACTTACAGCGTAGAATCACAGTTCTGGACTCAACTCTCACTCACCATCTTACTGGTGACTGACAAATGTCCAGACATGTGGCTTTATTTTCCTGGCCTCCAAGGAAGGGGCGTTACCTTCATCATGGTGACTGACAGGCAAGAAGACCAATCTTTTATAAACATTCATTTAAAAAAAATTATTTCACCAATTGTAAAAATACTTGTGGGGTTGGAGCGGACGAGGACAGCGAGTAAGATGCATAGTGATATAGGGTAGCGTTTTTTCTAAAATTTATTGATAACGTAGTCAGGAAGTGGTCAAGATGAGACCTTTAGTAATGGTATAGATAATAGACCAAGTGGGACACCTGTCAGATTGGAGGCATGGTCCCCCCACGCAACCTGTTCCACCAACACAATATTCCACCCATAGCCTCCAACTGTGCAGGGGCTGCTAAATTTGCCATATTTACCCTCCCTCATTTTAAACATAAAATAATGCAATTGCATTTGCTAGCTGCCAGAACTCGGTGTACTGTGACTTTAAAAAAATGCAATTGCACTTTAAAAATATCTTTACTTCCAGGAATATACTTGCTGCAAGGATATTTTAAAAATGGATTGCAATATTGTAGCTTGCCATTGCACTTGCTAGTGCTGGCAGGACTGAGTGTCAAGGATTGCAACAAGGATTGTAACTGGTAGGGTTACAATCCCATTGTGAAGTCATAGCTGCAGAGGGAAGAATGTTTCTCAAATTTGGATTTTTAAAATTGAAAAAGTGAAATAATTTGTGAAATGTCACATCAATCAGAATGAAACTTGATACAAACCACCACAGGACAATTGTGAATAAGGTGGTGCAATTTCTTTAGCGCTATTGGGAACCGTTTTGGCGTGGTTCCATGATCACAATTACACAGACACGCACACACACATAGAAACAAACAAGATGAGAGTTTTAGTAATATACTAGACCGAGTGCAGACCCGTTGGGTCTGGTCCCCAAACGTACTTCGGACTCCGAGTACGGGGAGGGGGGGGGGGGGAATGGCCTACCTATTTTCTATGTTTCTCTGTGTTTCTATGTTTCCTTCCCCTCTCCTCCTCTCCTCCTCCACTCCCTCATTCATCTCTCATTTCCTCTCCTTTCCCGTGCCCTCAATCACTCCCTCCATCCCTCCAGGTGGCGGCGATTTCCAAGAGAATGCCACCACCTACGACAGTCATTTTTGGACACCTCGCTCAGAGACCCCTCCGCCTTCCTGGACCAGAGGATTTTTCCCATCGATGAAAAATCAGAGAGATATATATTTTTTTATAATTCCCCATTCTCACTGCTGCCCCCGCTGGCGGCAGGGGGGGTCTATAAAACCCGGAAGTGTCGTGCCTCAGTCAGTCTCTGCCAGACCCAGGAAGCGAGAGGGTCACGGCTCTCTGAGCTGCGAATAACACTGAACGCACATCTACTCCACAGTGAGTCCCCTCGATGCGGCTGTAAAGTGACTGCAGTCCAATTGTTTGCCTCACCTTTTTAAAATGGTTTGTGTTCACAAAATGAATTTTTGTTGTCAGGTGTGGCTGCAGCCCACTTGTTTGACTCGCCTTTTTAAAAAGTTTGTGTTCACAAAATGAATTTTGGTTGTCAGGTGGCTGCAGCCCAATTGTTTGCCTCGCCTTGGCTTTTAAAATCGTTGCAACAGTTGGCTACCGGTCCAAGAATCCATTCGGCCCACAATGTCTCTACTAGCCCTCTGGAAACCAGTACCTTTGGCCCGCAACACCCATACTAGCGCAACAGACAGCCCCCCCTCCCCACTTGCGAGCAATATTGGAATTGGTGGAGAGGTGGAATATTGAGTTGGTGACCAGCCCGCCCGTGTGATGCTGGGACCCAACAGGTCCCACTTAGTCTAGTCCAATACTAAAATGCCAAGTAACTTCAGAACATGGTAAACATACAGTGTGTAAACCGAATGATTCAAACGTTTAAAGCCTCCTGTAGAGGCTGCTGCTGCTGAAGCAAAAAATGCTTTCAATAACGTCCAACAATCCCACTCACCATAGACAGAGCAGACAGCTCTCTTGAATTATTCAATGGCGTCTTCAATCTGTGCCTTTTGCAGTCAGCGCCATCTTGCCACTAACCGAAAATGACGCTCTCAGCACCATCTTGCCGCTAACTGGAAATGACGTCATCGCCGCCATCTTGCCACTAAGCAGAAGTCACGGAATGAGCGCCAATTTTGCACTTAAACCCAGTCCTGATCTAATAAAATATTTATTCACGCTTTATCCATCCGAAAACTGTTGCAACGATTTAAACAACCAAGACAGCCAATTTGGCAAACACTTTGCAAGCACATCGAGGGGACTCACTGTTGAGTAGACGTGCGTTCAGTGTTATTCGCAGCTCAGAGAGCCGTGACCCTCTCGCTTCCTCCGTCTCGCAGATACTGAGTGAGGCACGACACTTCCGGGTTTTATAGTCCCTCCCCCCGCCGCCAGCGGGGGCAGCAGAGAGAATGGCGGCATTTTTAAAAACATTAATAACTCTGATTTTTATTCAATGGGTTAAATCCTCCAGTCCAATCCGGCGGAGGGGGACTCTGTGCGAGGTGGCCAAAAATGACAGCCGTAAGTCACGGTGTTCTTTTGAAATCATGAAACAGAAAGTCAGAAAGCGGTCAAGATCTTAGTTTTAGTAATATAGATTGGAAAATTATCACCAATGCATCCACGATTTCTAGAGCCACTTCCTTCAGTGCCCTGGGATGCAGACCATCAGGCCCTGGGGATTTATCAGCCTTCAGTCCCATCAGTCTACCCAACACCATTTCCTGCCTAATGTGGATTTCCTTCAGTTCCTCCATCACCCCAGATCCTCTGGCCACTGGTACATCAGGAAGATTGTTTGTGTCTTCCTTAGTGAAGACGGATCCAAAGTATCTGTCATCTGCCATTTCCTTGTTCCCCACAATAAATTCACCTTTTCCTTCTTCAAGGGCCCAACTTTGGTCTGGACTATTTATTTCCTTTACACATACCTAAGAAGCTTTTACCATCCTCCTTTACATTCTTGGCTAGCTTACCTTCGTACCTCATCTTTTCTCCCCTTATTGCCTTTTCAGTTATCTTCCGTTGCTCATTAAACATTACCCAATCCTCTTGCATCCAGCTCATCTTTGCTTCGTTGTACTTCTTCTCTTTTATTTTTATGCTGCCCCTGACGTCCCTTGTCAGCCCCGTACTCCCCTTGGAATCTTTTTTCCTCATAGCTAAAGTTCTCAAAGGTCGTTGTAATGCATAAGGTATCTACATGAACATAGAGTCTGTAGCTTGTTTCGGGTATGCACCAGTGACCTCTGCTGCGGTAGAAAGAAGCTTTTCACAACTGAAGCATATTCTGTCTGGCAGATGGCAGAGTTTAACACCCGATAATTTGCAAAAAATGCTAGTAATTATGTGCAATCAGGCAACTTTGGTCATTAAATATAGTAACCTTTATATTATCATTTTTAACCATATTTTGGTGGTGGAAATACATGCCTTTGCTTAATAAATGGTGGTGTAAATAAACGCCTTTTTTGTGATTTTTATTATGCCTTTTTGCCTGCCTATTTCAGAGTTGTTTAATGCCGAAACATCCTGGCTCTGGTAATTACGAAAGAGATTTGCACGAAATGCTAAAATTAACAAACCAGTCACATGTGGAGAGAAGGAATCAAGGAAGTTGATACAAGGAACTGCTGCTACTGGGAACAAATATCCTCCCATAAAGTTTCATAGTGACTCGGGTGGTCAGGCGACATCTGTGGAGAACGTAGACTGGTGACGTTTCCGGTCGGGTCACTTCTCCAGATTTTAGGGAACGTGGCACAAGATTTGCTGCCGTTCCTGCTTTTTCCCCAAATCCCTTGATTCCGTTAGTCAGCAAGTCCAAACTACTCCGGAAAGAGAGAAACTGAACTATCTTTGTTTGGTCAGTGTTGCCGGTAGTCGTCAAGTCTCTCTCACTACTCTAACTCCCGTCCCCCTCGGGTGTAGTCAGCATTTCATCACACATCCAGGTTATCACATCTCAGCACGCAGCATTTCAACATGTGCCCCACGCCATGCAGCGGGTAGAGCTGCTGCCTCACAGCGCCAGAGTCCCGGACTCCATCACGCAGTGGATGTGAAAATGGGGCAACATAGAACTCGTGTCAGAAGGTCATAAGGGATAGGAGCAGAATATGGCCATTCGGCCCATCAAATCTATCCCACCATTCAATCGTGGCTGATCTATCTCTCCCTCCTAACCCCATTCTCCTGCCTTCTCCCCATAACCCTGACAGCTGTACTAATCAAGAATCTATCTACCCATTGGTCCTGATGGTATTTCAGTCACGGCCACAGAGGCCGACGTCAGAAGATCCTTCAGAGGGGTGAACCCTCGGAAAGCTCCTGGACCTGATGGTATACCTGGCCGTGTTCTAAAAACCTGCGCGGACCAACTGGCTGGAGTTTTTACGGACATTTTCAACCTCTCACTTCTGAGGTACAGAGAAAGGTTGAACAAGTTAGGGCTTTATCCATTGCAGCGCAGAAGGTTAAGGGGGGAGTTGAAAGAGGTTTTTAAAATGCTGAGAGGGATAGACAGAGCTGACGTGGAGAAGCCTTTCCCACTGAGAGGAGGGAAGATTCAAACCAGGGGACATTTTTTTGATAATTAACGGACTGAAGTTTAGGGTAACATGAGGGGGAACTTCTTTACTCAAGAGTGGTAGCTGTGTCGGGAATGAGCTTCCAGTGAAGGTGGTGGAGGCAGGTTCATTTTCTATCTATCTATCTATCTATCTATCTATCTATCGATCTATCTATCTATCTATCTATCTATCGATCTATCTATCTATCTATCTATCTATCTATCTATCTATCTATCTATCTATCTATCTATCTATCTATCTATCTACCTCTGGGGCCATCCGACCGACTGCCGACCGGCGCCCTTCCTGCCTTTCGATTCGTGCCCGATACTCGCAGATGTCCAATCGGAATGGCCGATGCTCGCAGATGTCCAATCGGAATGGATTAATTTGCATGTACGGCTGCTGGCTGCATTTCTTCCTTTGATTCATTGCCACGCCCAATCCAGACGCTCAATCTCCGAGATATTTTCCATTTCGGTAGAGATTTCGCTTTTCTTTCTAAGTATCCGCTCCTCATTTCATTTCGTCGTGTTGAAGTACACGTTTTTAATCAAATCCTTCTCCCCCCACCCCCAAGTATTTAAAAAATAAACTGGCTTCTCCATTTACATGTCAGCTTCCAAGACACTTCGAAACAAAGTTGCAAGACAGGGACACTGAACTTTTCACTGCTGCAGCAGGCAGGGCAGGCGCCATTGGATTTGTTTTTAAAGAGGCAGGGCAGTGCTGGAATCTTACTTTTGAGAACGGCTTCAGTTCCATTGGAGGAGACGGGTGCATGGTGGAATATTGGATTTATGGGATCATACCATTGGGGGAGCACAGTCTCTGCCTTTAAGAAGGAACTATAGATGCTGGAAAATCGAAGGTAGACATAAAAAAAGCTGGATAAACTCAGCGGGTGCGGCAGCATCTATGGAGCGAATTGCTCTCTTCCGCCGGTCACAAACTTGTTTGTTTTTTGCCGAAAACCCGCCAAGAAGGGTTTTAGCTGCCAAAAACGTTGCCCTTGCTTGCGGATCCTTTGGTGCCATAGATCTGCTGCTGCAACCCGCTGAGCAACTCCCCTTTTTTTGTTGTTGTTCCAGCCCGCTCTCTCCTGTCCTCTCTCTCTCTCTCTCTGCCCTTCTCTCTTCAATCGACTCATGCACGCCCGCTCCAACCCCTCCCCCCACCTCTCTCTCCCCCATCCTCACCCTCCTCCTCTTCTTATCCCCACAATTCTTCCCCCACCCCCCCCCCTCCCCCCCCCATGTGCTCCACCCTCGTCCTCCCCCTTCCTCAGCACAATATTTTTTGTGGGGGCGGGTCCACAGTGTGTGTGACTGTTTGTGGAGGCAGCCACGCACTCTCTCCATTCAAGAAGATGCTCATCTGTTTTGTGGAGGCGCGTGCTTAGTATGTGTGACCAAAGATCCCTTATAGCGGAGCTCTACCGCTACAGATCTTTGTCTGTGATGACACACTTCGCCCTATCCCCCCCCCCCCCCACCTTGGTGCAGGAGGCGCGCGCAGCATCTGAACGCTCAGCGATTATTCAAATTCTTCACTTACCATCATTCTGACTTTGCTTGTGAAGAGAAAAGTCCTGAATTGCATTTGTCTGATGCAGGAAGATTGTTCCCGATGTTGGGGAAGTCCAGGACAAGCGGGACACAGTTTAAGGATAAAGGGGAAATCCTTTAGTACTGAGATGAGGAAAACATTTTTCACACAGATAGTGGTGAGTCTCTGGAACTCTCTGCCACAGAAGGTAGTTGAGGCCAGTTCATTGGCTATATTTAAGAGGGAGTTAGATGTGGCCCCTGTGGCTAAAGGGATCAGGGGGTATGGAGAGAAGGCAGGTACGGGATATTGAGTTGGATGATCAGCCGTGATCATATTGAATGGCGGTGCAGGCTCGAAGGGCCGATTGGCCTACTCCTGCACTTAATTTCTATGTTTCCCTCTCCTCACCCCTCTCCTCTCTGCCCCCTCTCTCTCTCTCTCTCTCCCCCCCCACCCTCTCTCTTCCCTCTCCTACCACCACCCCCCTTCCCCTTCCCCCTCTGTCCCTCTTTCACCCCTCCCCCTCCCCTCCCTCCCCACTCTTCCACTTCTACCCCCCCCTTACCCCACTCCCTCCCCCCCCCCACCCCTCTATCTTCCCCCCCTTCCCTCCTCTCCCCACCCCTTCCCTACCCCTCTGTCCCTCTTCCACCATCCTCCCCCCTCCCTCCCTTCTACCACGCCTGCTACCTCTACTCCCCCCCTCCCCTCCCCTCCCTCTCTCCCACTCTCTCCCACTCTCTCCTCCCCACTCCTCTTCCCTCCCCATCCCTCACCCTCCCCCCACCCCTCTTCCCTCCTCTTCCCCCCCCCCCCCTCTCCACCCACACCCTTCCCCTATCCCTCTGTCCCTCTCCCATCACTCCCGCTACCCCTCTCCTCCTCCCACCCCACTCTCACCCCTCTCCTTTTTCCCCCCCCCTCCCTCCCCATCCCTCCCTCCTCCCCTCCCTCCCCATCCCCCCCCCAAATCTCTCTCCCCCTCCCTCAACGCCTACCCCCCCCTCCTTTCCCCCCCAAACCTATCCCGTTTCCCCCTCCCCCCTCCCCTCCTCTCCCCCCCCCCCAAACCCCGTTGGGGAACCAGACCCAACGGGTCTGCACTTGGTCTAGTATACCTTTTAAAACTCTCGCCTCCATCCGACCGCCTGCCGTACGGAGCCCTTCCTGCCTTTCGATTCATTCCCCCCGTGCGATGTCACAATGCCCGATGCTCGACGGACTTTTCAAATCGTGATGCCCTATGCTCGCAGACGTCCAATCGGGATATGGTTCCATTTGCATGTACGGCTTTCCGGCCGCGTTTTCTTCCTTTGATTCCCCGCAACTCCGAAACCGGACGCAGAATCGCCGACGTCTTTTCCATTTCGGTAGAGATTTTCGCTTTTCTTTCTAAGTCATCCACTCCTCATTACATTTCGTTGTGTTTAAGTACACTTTTTTAATCAAATCCTTCACCCCCCCCCCCCCCCCCCCCACCACAATATTTCAAAAATAAACAGGCTTCTCACCCATAGAAGCAGCCCCAGCCCCCCTGGTGATGGTTCCATCGTGTGATGTCACAATGCCCCAATGCTCACAGATGGCCAATCGGAATGGATCCATTTACATATGCCTTTGCAGGAGCCCAGCCCCTGGTGAACGTTCCATCGTGTGATGTCACAATGCCCAATGCTCAAATACATTGTTGCCATAGAGAACGCTCAGCGATTATTCAAATTCTTCATTAACTGTCATTCTGACTTTGCTGGTGAAGTGAAAAGTCCTGAATTGCATTTGTCTGATGCAGGAAAGATTGTTCCCGATGTTGGGGAAGTCCAGAACAAGGGGTCACAGTTTAAGAATAAAGGGGAAATCTTTTAGGACTGAGATGAGTAAAACATTTTTCACACACAGATAGTGGTGAGTCTCTGGAACTCTCTGCCACAGAAGGTAGTTGAGGCCAGTTCATTGGCGATTTTTAAGAGGGAGTTAGATGTGGCCCTTGTGGCTAAAGGGATCAGGGGTTATGGAGAGAAGGCAGGTACAGGATACTGAGCTGGATGATCAGCCATGATCATATTGAATGGTGCTGCAGGCTAGAAGGGCCGAATGGCCTTCTCCTGCTCTTAATTTCTATGTCCCTCTGAGTCTCCACCTCTCCTCCCCCCCCCTCACCCCTCTCTCCCCCCCTGATCCCCCCCTCCCCCCGGCCCCTCTCCCCTCCCTCTCTACCCCCCCCCTTCCCTCTCTACCCCCCTTCCCCCCTTCCCCTACCCTCTGTCCTCTTCCCACTCCCCCTGTCCCTCTTCCACCATTTCCCCTATACTTCCCTCCTCTCCCCCCCTCCTCCCTCCCTACCTCCCTCACTCTTCCACTTCACTCCCCCCCCCCCCTCTTTCCTCTCCCCTCTCTCCTCCCCCCACACCTCTCTCCCCCCCCATCCCTCTCTCCCCCCCCTCCCTTCTCCCTTCCCCCTCTCCCTCCTCATTCCCTTACCGTGCACAGTCTCTGCCTTTAAGAAGGAACTATAGATCCCCTGGAAAATCGAAGGTAGACATTAAAAAAAGCTGGATAAACTCCCAGTGGGTGCAGCAGCATCTATGGAGCGAATTGAATGGTCAACGTTTTTTGGCCTCCCTCCCTTCCTCTCTGCCCCTTCGGCCAAAAACGTTCCCCTTCTTTCCTTCGGTCCATAGATGCTGCTGCACCCGCTGAGTTTCTGCAGCTTTTTTGTTGTTTCTCAATCCTCTCTCTCTCTCTCCTGTCCTTCTCTCTTCTCTCGACTCATGCACCCCGCTCCCAAACCCCCCTCCCCACCACGTCTCTCCTCCTCTCCCCCCCTCCCTCCTCTCCTCCCCTTTCTTCTCCTTCTCCCCCCCCCCCCTTCCCCCCTCTCCACCCTCCTCCCTCCCCTACTCCACACACATTATTTTTTGTGGGAGCGGGTCCACCCGTGGTGTGACTGTTTGTGGATGCAGCCACACCCTCTCCATTCCCCCTCCGCTCATCTTTTTGTGGACCACGCGGTCTCCTTAGTATGTGACCAAAGATCTTACCGGGAGCTCTCCCTACAGGATTTTGTGTATGACCGACACACCCTCTCCCCTCTCCCCCCACCCCCCCCCCCCCCTTGGTGCAGGACCCCCCTCTGAGCTGCAGCTCTGAACGAATCCTTCCTCTTTTCAAATTCTTCGCTAACCTTCCCGCCCCTTTGCTTGTCCAGAGAAAAGTCCCTGAATTTCCCTCATATGTCTGATGCAGGAAGATTGTTCCCGATGTTGGGGAAGTCCAGGACAAGTGGGACCCCCCCTTTAAGGATAAAACAGGGAAATCCTTTCCTCCTTCCATGAGGAAACTCTCCCCTCCTCTCCCACTTCTCTTCCCCTTACCCCCCCCTCTCCCTCCTCCCCCCTCCCCCCCCCCCCCCCCCCCTCCCCCCCCCCCCCCCCCTCCCTCTCCCCCACCCCTTTCCCCTACCCCTCTGTCCCTCTTCCACCACTCCCCTTCCCTGTCCCTCTTCCCCTACTCCCTCTACCCCCTTACCCCTTCTCTCCCCTCCCTTTCCCCTCCCTCCCCTTCCCCTCCCCCCCTCCTCCACCCCTCCCTCCCCTCCCTCCCCTCCCTCTCTCCACTCTTCCCATCTTCCTCTTCCCCCCCCCCCCCCCCCCCCACTTCTTCTTTCCCCTCTCTCCCCCCACCCCCTCTCTCCCCTCCCATCCCACTCTCCCCCCCTCCCTCCACACTCTTTTCCCCCTCTCCCTCCTCATTCCCTTACCGTGCACAGTCTCTGCCTTTAAGAAGGAACTACAGATGCTGGAAAATCGATGGTAGACATAAAAAAAAAGCTGGATAAACACAGCGGGTGCGGCAGCGTCTATGGAGCGAATTGAATGGTCAACGTTTTTGGCCGAAACCCTTCTTCCACGAGTTTTCGGCCCAAAACGTTGCCCTTTTACTTCGGTCCATAGATGCTGCTGCAACCCGCTGAGTTTATCCAGCTTTTTTGATGTTGTTCCAGCCTCTCTCTCTCTCTCTCTGCCCTTCTCCTCTCTTCCTCGACCTCTTGCATGCCCATTCACTCCCTCCCCCCCCCCCCCCCCCACCTCTTCTCCCCCATCCTCTCCCCCTCCCCCTCTCTTCTCCCCCCCCTCTCCCCCTCTCCCCTCACCTCCCCCTCGTCATCCCCTTCCTCACACAATATTTTTTGTGGGGGCGGGTCCCACAGTGTGTGTGACTGTTTGTGGTGGCGGCCACGCGTTCTCCATTCAAGAAGTCGCTCATCTGTTTGTGGAGGCGTGTGCTTAGTATGTGACCAAAGATCTTATAGCGGAGCTCTCCACTACAGGATCTTTGTGTGTGACTACCACACGCACCCCCCCCCCCCCCCCCCCCCCCCCCCCCCTTTGGTGCAGGAGGCGCGCGCAGCATCTGAACGCCTGAGCGATTATTCGAATGCCTTCACTAACCGTCCTCTGCCTTTGCTTGTGAAGAGAAAAGTCCTGAATTGCATTTGTCTGATGCAGGAAGATTGTTCCCGATGGTTGGGGAAGTCCAGGACAAGCGGGACACAGTTTAAGGATAAAGGGGATATCCTTTAGTACTGAGATGAGGAAAACATTTTTCACACAGATAGTGGTGAGTCTCTGGAACTCTCTGCCACAGAAAGGTAGTTGAGGCCAGTTCATTGGCTATATTTAAGAGGGAGTTAGATGTGGCCCTTGTGGCTAAAGGGATCAGGGGAATATGGAGAGAAGGCAGGGATGGGATACTGAGTTGGATGATCAGCCATGATCATATTGAAATGGTGTGGTGAGAGGCTCAAAGGGCCGAATGGCCTACTCCTGCACTTAATTTATATGTTTCCACTGAAACTCCCCACCCCTCTCCCTCTTTCCCACCCTCTCTCTCTCTCCCCCCCCCCCCCCCTTCCCTCTCCCACCTACCACCCCCCCTTTCCCCTACCCCTCTGTCCCTCTCCACCACTCCCCCCCTCCCTCTTCTACCACTCCCTTACCCATCTACCCCTCCCTCCCTCCTCCTCCCCACTCTTCCACTTCTCTCCCACTCTCTCCTCCCCCTCATCCTCACCCCCTCTCAACATCCCCTCTCTCTCCCCCACCCCCCTTCCCTCTCACCCCACCTCCTTCTCTCCTCTCCCCCCGCCACCCCCTTCCCCCTCCCTCTGTCCCTCTTCCATCACTCCCGCTATCCCTCTCCTCCTCCCCTCCCCACTCTTTCTCCTCTTTCCCCCCCCACCCCTCTCCCCATCCTCTCCCTCCCTCCTCCCCATCCCCCCCCCTCCCCCACATCTCTCTCCCCCATCCCCCCTCTCTCTTCTCCTCCCCTACCGCGCTCTCCTTTCCCTCCCAGATCTATCCCGTTTCCTCCTCCTCCCTCCCCTCTTCTCACCTCCCCCCCCTACCCCACCCCGCAAATGCCGTTTGGGGGGAAACAGACCCAACAGGTCTGCACTTGGTCTAGTATATATATATACAACTCTCGTCCCATCCGACCGCCTGCCGTACGGGGCCATTCCTGCCTTTCGATTCGTTCCCGCCGTGCGAGGTCACACTGCCCGATGCTCGCAGACGTCCAATCGCGATGTCCGACGCTCGCAGACGTCCAATCGGAATGGATCCATTTGGATGTACGGCTTCCGGCCACGTTTCTTCCTTTGATTCCCTGCGAAAACAGACGCAGAATCGTCGACATCTTTTCCATTTCGATAGAGATTTCGCTTTTCTTTCTAAGTATCCCCTCCTCATTACATTTCGTCGTGTTTAAGTACACGTTTTTAATCAAAATCCTTCTCCCCCCCACCCCCCCCAATATTTCAAAAAATCCCCAATTTGAAATCCCCCCTCACCCCCCTCCTCCCCCTCCTCCCGAACTCTCTCCCCATTTTCCCCCCCTCCTAAACTCTCTCTCCCCATCCCCTCCCTCCCCCTCTCTCCCCCCCCTACCCCCACTCTCCTTTCCCTCCCAAATCTGTCATGTTTCCTCCTCCTCCTCCCTCCCTCTCCCTCCCTCCCTCCCCTCCCTGCCTGCCTCCCTCCCTCCCTCCCTCCCTCCCTCCCTCCCTCCCTCCCTCCCTCCCTCACTCCCCTCTTCTCACCCCCCTCCTCCCTCCATCTGTGAGTTTGGGGGGTGGTTAATTTGAGTGTGATGCCCGCAGCCCCTCCCCCCCCTCCCCCCCCCCCCAAACGCTGTTGGGGAAACAGACCCAACGGGTCTGCACTTGGTCTAGTATAACAATAAAACACTCTGCTTGACAATAACTAACTCCATATTCAGTAACAAACTCTGTACGTGTGAACGAACACACAGCTTAATGTTTAACCAAGAATTCCAATCCCACTTGAGAATCTAAAATGCCTTTCCTTTCCACTAAACCAGAGGACAACAAAATAGTTATATTTCCTTACCCGGAGAGGCACTGAGAATGAGACCAGCTACCAGGACCACAAGGTAATTCATCTTTGGATTTGATCAGCTGAGCTTCGAGGGCAAGAGAGAGAACAGGAAAAATTTCAAACAGAAATCTTCAAATTCCCTGAAATCTGTAGAAGGATCCCAACTGGAAACGTCACCAGTCCGTGTTCTCCAGAGATGCTGCCCGACTCGCCGAGTTACGCCAGCACTCTGAGCCTTTATTGAAAATCCCTTGTGATTTTGACTATGGGATGGTCTTACAGAGGTAGATGGTGGAGGCAAGGAAAAGATCGAGTTACTGATGACTACATGATAGAGTAAACCTGAATTACTGGAAGAGATGATAATGGGACGATATTTACGAAAGGGATACGCACGAAATGCTGAATTTACCAAATTACTCATCTGTGGAAAGAAGGAATCAAGGAAGTTGATGTGAGGAACTGGTAACGAACATCCCCCCCACTAAGTTCTGGAGTAACTCAGGTGATCAGGCAACATCTGTGGAGTAACTCAGGTGATCAGGCAACATCTGTGGAGTAACTCAGGTGATCAGGCAACATCTGTGGAGTAACTCAGGTGGTCAGGCAACATCAGGCAACATCTGTGGAGAACGTAGACTGGTGCCGTTTCCGGTCGGGTCACTTCTTCAGATTTTAGGGGACATGGCGATAGAGATTGTGCTGCCTGCCGTCCTACTTTTTTCCCCAAATCCCTTGATTCCGTTCGGCCCTACAGCTAAATCTAATTCTCTCTTGAAGAGTTCAAATATTTATTTATTAAAGCAAACACAAATAAAACGCAGAAACTATCAATAAAGAAACAATACTAAGCAACTCTTACTCCCTTCTGCGTATAAGCGAGTTCGGTATTACAACTGAGCATGCCCAGGTCATAGGTCATTCGGGATAAACATTCGCCAGCTGAGCGACTGTACGGACCTGCGTATTAATTTCAATGCGATTCATAAATAAATGTATCTGTCAAATATGTCAGCAGTCGGTCACAGCGTACTGCAGGCTACACTAGTCCACAATTGTATCTATTTAAATTATTGACTCAATATAGCCCCAGCCCTGAAAAGGCAAAAATGCCTGGAACGAACCTGTCAATGGTCGAATCACTGGCATTAGCCTGAGTCACAGCCATTCAAATTTGATATTGATTGACATGAATTACAAGTTGTGAGGTCAACCAATTTGAGACAGTCCTTACATTCCTATCTAAACAACCTTCCTGGAATGAAGGAAACAAAGCATGTGAGGTGTGGTGTTGTGTGTGTGTGTGTGGGGGGGGGGGGGGGGGGGGGGGGTGGAAAGTTCAGATTGGATTCCAACAGGCTGGTTAAAACTTCCAGGGGGGTTGTCTTAAATAAAGATGCTGTCTGTCGCTTTAACCTCTGGGGTTGGTTCAAGTCAAAGTCAAAGTCAATTTTATTCGTCACATGCACCCGAAGGTGCAGTGATATGAATTTGTCAGCAGCGATACACTTAAAAAGAACATACAATAAACAATAGAATTTAACACAAACATCCACCACAGCATTCTTCACTGTGATGGAAGGCAACACAGTTCAGTCAGTCCACCCGTGGTCGGGGCCATGAACCCTCTGTAGTTGCCGCTACAGACGGCCGGATGTACTGGCCCTCTTGTCGGGATGATCCAAACTCCGATGTCGGGACGGCCAAACACACTCCGCAGCTTGGAGCGCCCGACTCGGCACTTTCCTACCGGAGAGCGTGGTGTCAGGATGTTATAGGCCGGCGGTCGGAGCTCTTCTCCGGCGATCCCCGGCAAGGGATCCCAGGCTCCAGATGGCAAATACACGCCTCACCCGTGTGTGTGTATGTGTGTATGAGTATGTGTGTGCGTGTGTGTGAGAGTGAGTCCGTGTGTGCGTGTGTGTATGTGTGTATGAGTATGTGTGTGTGTGCGGGTCTTTGTGTGAATGTGTGTGTCATTGAGTTTGTGTGTGCATGAGTGTGTGTGTGTGAATATGTTTTTGAGAATGTGTGAATGTGTGTGCCTGTGAATATGTGTGTGTGTGTGTGTGTGAATATGTGTATGTGTGAATAGGTGTGTGTGTGTGTGAATGTGTGTGTGTGAATATGTGTGTGTGTGAATGTGTGTGTGTGTGAATGTGTGTGTGTGTGAATGTGTGTGTGTGTGTGAATATGTGTGTGTGTGTATATGTATGTGTGTGTGAATATGTGTGTGTGTGTACATGTGTGTGTCTGATGTGTGTGTGTGTGTGTGCATGTGTGTGTGTGTGTGTGTGTGGGTGTGTGTGTGCATATGTGCGTGTGTATATGTATGTGTGTGTGAATATGTGTGTGTGTTTACATGTGTGTGTCTGATGTGTGTGTGTGGTGTGTGTGTGGTGTGTGTGTGTGTGTGATTATGATTGTGTGTGTGTGTGTGTGTGTGTGTGTGTGTGTGTGCATATGTGTGTGAGTGCATGTGAATATATATGTGTGTGTGAAATAAAATAGTATTTCGTGGTTCAGAGCTTATTTGTTATGTTTAATAGCGTGATGGCTGTCAGGAAGAAGCTGTTCCTCAATGTAGATGTTACAGTTTTCAGTTTTCAAAAGTCGGACGTGACTCCAGAAGTCGGGCATCAGTCAGTCCACAGTCCACAAGCTGTGAGAGTCAGTCAGTCTAAAGGCCATGAGTTAATCCCAAGGCAGTGAGTGAGTCCACAGGTCATGAGTAAATCGCTCACTGCCCCCCTCCTCCACTGACATCCCCCACCTCAAGACGCTGCCCTCCGCCTGGCTATAGGATGCACCCCCTACTGAAGCCGCCCACATCCCCTGCATGAGCCCCCCCCCCCCCCCCTTCTCATCAGCTCACGAGACCCCCACCTGAAGCTGTGCCCCTCCCTTGGCTGCACCAGGCTTACCACCCCCCACCCCACCCTGACAAACCCCACCTCAAAAAAATGTTTTGCACAAAATCTTCAGTGTTCATTAACAACTGAAATTGTCTATCGGCTGCTTTTTCAACATCATGTCAGGAAATGTTAGAGGTCAAGGTGATGTGGGTATTGCTGTAGTATCCTCTGGGATAGCAGCTACATTTCTGCCTGGTGGAAGAACGACACATTCTCGATTCAAGATACCCATCCACGTGGCCGAGGATACATTGTGCAACATCGAGAAGAACTCTAAGACGGCCCATTTCACGAGGCAAGTGAAAGTCATTGTTTGGGATGAATGTCCAATGATTACGAGAGAACGCTTTGAAGTTGTGGACAGAACTCTTCCAGATGTCTTCAGCAACACTAAGCATTTTGGTGCCCCCCTGCCAGTACAGGCCTCAGTGACTGAGCTGCCAGCCCAAAAATCCATTCCGCCCACAAACTCCATACTAGCCCTTTTAATGCCGTGTGTTCTTCATCACAATAGAACCTAATAGGCAGGAATGGCTGCTCTGTGGGAGAGCCACTAAGAGTGCATGGGGGGGGAGGTTGTTTGGAGATGCACTGAATGTGTGGGTGGGAGGGGAATGGCAAGGAGCAGAGTGGGGGGGGGGGGGGGGTGATGGTGATGGTGGTGGGTGGGTGAGTGAACGGCAGATTGAGTGACTGCACTGCCAGCCCACGAGCCGTGAGTTAGTGAACTGCCAGCCCACCAGCTGTAAGTGACTGAACTGCCAGCCCAATAATCCATTCAGTCCACCCTCTTCCCCCTTCTCTCTTACAGTCTGTCACCTGTTTTGGGCAGAATTTCTGGCAGTTTCTCAGCCGCCAGCCTGCCAGGTCCGAGTGATTGAGCTGCCAGCCCTCAGTGACTGTGCTGCCAGCCCAAAAATCCATTTGGCCCACAAACTCCATACAAGCCCTCTGGAAATCAGTACGTTCGGCCCACAACACTCATACTAGTGCAACAGAAAGCCCCCCCACTGGCCAGCAATATTGGAATTGGTGCAGAGACGGAATATTGTGTTGGGTGTCCAGCCCTCCCGTGTGATGCTGGGACCCAACGGGTCCCACTTAGTCTAGTATAATCATGTAATCCTCCTGGAATTTATGAAAGAAAGAATCACGCTCACATTTTCTTTTGAAAATCAGTACTTTATTGAGGTGCGGCAACAGATGAACAGAGTAATGGTACACACTCCAAATTTTATGATGATTATTATTATACAGATCAGTATTCAGTATTTAATTTAATGTCATTTCAACCGAGTACTTACATACACAGATGAAACGAGAACATTGTTTCTCAATCAGTTCCGTCAGTGCAGTTAATAAAAACAGAATAAATGCATATCGCTTTTAAAAACTTAAAAATTACCATATCTAAAATAGGCCTAAAAATTGAAATAAAAACAGACATTCAGACTGAACAGTGGCTTTACTTTGATTGGTGTCTAGCTTTCAAAGTATGGGCAAAGTTAGATGTGTTGGTGTGTGATGTATGGGGAGGGGACACAGTCCGTTAACCAGCCTTAGTGTCTGTGGGAAGCTGTGTAGCATCCTGATGGTTTTGCAGCTGATGCTTCCTGTACCTCTTCCCAGATGGCAGAATGGAGAAGATTTGGT